>NC_133131.1:88229936-88532967 GCF_048418815.1 Hemitrygon akajei | reverse complement strand
CATGTAATCCTGCCAATAACGTGGTGACCAGAAAAATCTTTGAAATTATTTTTCACAGGATCTTTTATATCCACTCGAGAGAGGGGCTAGAATAGCAACTTAATCTGTCATCTGGCAATACACTGTAGCATTAGCTTGATATTCATGCACGTGTATCTGAAGTGTTACTTAAATAAACAATCTTCCAACTCAGAGCTGTGAGTATTATCAAGTTGCGGTCGTCACTTTTCATGGTTGCTGACTGTTGCAGGCTGTACTGGGATTTAATGATGCATTCCTAATGCACTGCTAGAAGCTGTGAAGAATTGGAGAGTGATTCTCTTCATAATTGGCATGACCAGAGATGCTCCAGGACATCAATAGCAGGGAAACCATTACTTGTGCTCTTCCAGGAAGCACTTTAATTTCAAGAAAGTGAGCGCAATTTTTCTTTGTACCATAATACCATAAGATATAGAGCGGAATCAGGTCATCTGGCTCCACCAAATTTGTTCTGCCATTTAATTACAGATTATTTTATTTCTTCCCTTAACCTCATTCTCCCACCTTCTCCCCTTAGCCCTTAACCATTATGCACTATTACCCCTTTAACTCTTAACAATCAAGAACCTATAAGGGAGTGGGTAGAGGACCATCAAGTTCCGGTTTAAGATGGAACTAGTGAAGTTGTGTGACCGCTTACTGGTAGTTCAGATGGCAAGAAATACAAAAAAAAATTCTATTAACTCTTTTTCTGAAGTAAGCTGTGGTCAACTGTCACCGCAAACACTGAAGAAGCAAGTGGCAGTGAAGATGATTCGAAGTATGGGCCATGTGGGAGCGTTACAAAGCCAAGGGGTCACATGTTCAAGATTGGGCCACAGATAGAGTTCCTATCGCTGTTGCTGTTGGAGTGAACAATTCGGAAAGCAGTCAATGCTGCAGGGTTTTGATGCCTGTCCACCTATCCCGGGTGTGAGGCTGGATCGCTGCAAGCACCGAGCTGATTTTGTGAGATTGAGGAACAGCTTCAGGCTCTGCGGTTCGGGTGTATCACTACGATGGGATCTGGGTACTAGAGTGAGGCACTGCCCAGTGCTCGGACAATTCAAACACAGACCCAGATAGACTAGAAATCCCGAGTGTTGGGGCTGGAGGCGAGGGTCAGGCTGATGTTGCTCGCTCTCCTGTGATGTTCATTCCTCTCTCTGACAGCTGTCGTCTCTGCAGGTTTCGCAGTGATTTTGCCCCACTAAAATGATGAACTAAGATAGCTAATATGATTAGGCTTGGGCCTGCTCTGTCTGCTCCGGAGTGTGGATTTAAGGACTCAATCGTGTTCAGAATGTTGTCATTTGTTTCTATTGTTTCCATGACGTGTATGTGTTTTTTTTCTCTTTTATGGTCTTTTTAAAAAATTGGGTTCCTCAGTTTTCTTGCTTTGTGGCTGCCTGTAAAGCGAGCAAAGCTCAAGGAATATAATTCATACATTCTTTGATAATAAATGTACTTGAAACTTGAATCTAGTTCTTCACACTCCCCATTTATCCATCAATGACCCACATTCACCCTCATGGATTTGTATGCCTGTCCCTGGGGTTCACCCTCACTAAACCTACTCTGGTCAGGTGGTAAATGTATGCCATTTCACTTCCTTATGGGTTCATTCCTCCCCCCCATTGGAGAGAGTCCAATCTACAGAGCACACAGAGTGAGAGAGAATGAGAAGAGATCCTCCACAGATTGTAAATTAGATGGCCACAGAGGAACAGTCCCTGGGAATCACTGGCATCAGTGTGGATGTCAGAAATGGGAACTCCCAACAGTCTAGAGACAGAGTTATTAATAGTGCTTACATTCGTAAAGCACTCAGTCATGGTGACTGAGTGGCCATATTTGTGGCCAATTGTGGCCATATTGTGGTTATCTTTGTGATGACACTTTGAACCATTGCTGGATGAATTTGTGACTTTTCTTACCTCCACTGTTCTTGCGTAACAGCTATGTGAAACCCTTCAACAATGAACATTCAAAGAAGTTGATTCCATTTGAGACTTCAGCATCACAGGACCCATGCGTATCACATAACAGCTCAGATGCTTTGGTGTAAATGCTGGAAATATTGCATTGTTGATGGGTGTTGGGCTTGAAATGTTAGATCTGTTTTTCTTATCCACATGAACTGCTGAGTACTTTGAGCATACGAGCCAATATCAGTGAGAACAATGATCTTTGAGTCATACTCGCCTGGACACTGGTGTTGTTTGACAGACAGTCAGACAGACATACTTTATTGATCCCGAGGGAAATTGGGTTTCGTTACAGTTGCACCAACCAAGAATTGTGTAGAAATATAGCAATATAAACCATAAATAATTAAATAATAATAAGTAAATTATGCCAAGTGGAAATAAGTCCAGGACCAGCCTATTGGCTCAGGGTGTCTGACACTCTGAGGGAGGAGTTGTAAAGTTTGATGGCCACAGGCAGAAGACGCCTTTCGAAGAGGCCTTTGATAAAAGGGCCTTTGAGAGACAGCAAGGAATACATCTGTAGTATGAATGAGGTGCTACTGATGGGCATTGCAATTATAAATTCTTTAATGAGTAGATACTTCCCTTCAACTGTTCAATTGCTAAAGCAAAAGTATCACCATAATCACTACAGTTTAGCAGTACTATCACCTCTTGATCACTTTGCACTGAAATGAATTTGAGAACTTTTTTGTTCTTTTTATGTACTTTCTTTTAAAAGTGTGCATAATTTATGTTAAATTTGTCTTTATCTTGTAAATGCTACTTTTACAAAGCTAAGTGCCTATGATGCTGCTGCAATTCAGTCTTTCATTGCACTGGTGCATATTTGTACATGTGACAATAAACTTGACTTTGACTTTGGCCAGTTCTGTGAAACATCAGTAGGGGACCATGACTACAGACTCTGGCTGCCAACATCTTAATGTAATAAATGGAATGACAAGCACTTTAGCTTAGTTGTGAAATGCAGCTAATCCTCAAAAAGGATGATGGAAGTCTAGACCCCTCCCAGACTGTTGTTATCCCCTTGTCAGCCCTTACCCTTCATGTTGCTGCCTCTTAAAATGGACAAAATTTTCCTTGCACATACCTTAGTGGAACAGTTTATAATGAAAACTATATAGGATCAAGCAGTTAAAACCAGCTTGCTTCAGCTACAGCTCCAATCTTAGCTGTCATTAAATGTATTAGGGAGTATATATTATCTCCAGATCTCTTCATAAGCCTGGTGTGCAACTTGGCCATATTATTTATACATGTAGTCATAGTGCCCATGTCACTATGTCAGTTTTGGGCTTCCTCAATAGCTTTCTTCATGGGTGTAATCAGTCATATCTAATAAATTTTGTCTCTGCGTCTGCAAGGGTCTGCTAATCACTTTCAAAGAGCCTGGGGATCTTGAAGTGTCTCAACAAAATAGTCATTCTGCGGTATCCTGAGAACCAGATATGCATCTCCATAAGTTTATCCTAATTTTGAATTAAGGTTACTAGCTTGAAACATTAACTCCATTTTTATCTTCTCACATGCTGCCTAACTTGCTGAGCACTTCCCCCAGTTTTTGTTCTTACTTTAGACCAACCTCATACATGTTTCCATGTGGTTGGACACAAGATGAACCTTGATGGAATGGAATTCAGTGCATTTAAAGTTCTCTGGGCTCATTTGAAGGTGGGGTCTTGGCAAGTGTGTGAAGCAGATGATACTCCACATCTTGGGGGAAGTAACCAGAGATGCATCAATCTAACTTGCATTGCTAGGCTTGGCCAGAGACTGATCACATCAACTCCAGCTTTCCAGACAATCTCTACCATCTGCAATTTGCCTACTGCTGAACCAGATCTTCGGTGAATGCTATCTCACTGGCCCTTCACTTATGTCTGGAGAATCTGGACAGTAAAGACACCTACATCAGACTACTGTTTATTGCCTGCAGTTCTGCCTTCAATACTATTATTCTAAGCAAATTCATAACTAAACTCCGGACCCTGTCAGTTAATTCCTCCCTCTGCAACTGGATCCTTGACTTACTAACCAATAGGTCACAATCTGTAAAGATAGGCAGCATGAACTCCACCCTGATTATCATAAACAGTGGTGCTCCTTAAGGTTGAGTTTTCTCTGCCTAACCTACTCTTTGTACACTAGTGACTACATGGCCAGATTCTGCTCTGACTCCATCTACAGGTTGACAGATGATACCAGGGTACTGACTCAGTGTATATGAATGAGATAGAGAGCTTAGTGACATGGCGTCAAGACAACAACCTTTCACTCAATGTCAATAAAACAAAAGAGCTGGTCGTTTCTTACATCAACAGTATTGGAATTGAGAGGGTTGAGATCTTCAAGGTCCTGGAGTGAACATCACTAAGAACCTTTCCTGATCCAATCACATTGATGTCATGGCCAAGAAAACTCCCCATCGCCTGTACTTCCTCAGGAGGCTTAAGAAATTCGGCATGACCCTGTTGACTCTTACCAATATTTATCGATGCATCAGAAGGCATTCTGTCTGGATGCATTACAGCTTTGTATGGCAACTGCTCTACCTGTGACTGCAAGCAACTGCAGAGAGTTGTGGACACAGCTCAACACATCACAGGAGCCAGCCTCCAATCTATCAAGTCAAGTCTATCTAGACTTCACACTGCCTCAGCATAATCAAAGTCCCTCCCATCAAGTGGAGGATACAAAACCCTGAAAACACGTACCACAAGGTTCAAGTGTGGCTTCTAATGCACTGTTAGCAGACTCTTGAATAGACCTCCTGCATGATAAGATGGCCTAGATCTTAAAAGGTTAATCCTCTTACTGTAAGTGAAAATTAAAAACCTACAAATTCTACAAATATGAAATAAAAACAGAATATACTGGAATAACTCTGCAAGAAAGACATCAGGTGCTGAGATGTTTGAGCATTTTCTGTTTTCAGTCTTCTGACAGTCACTGGAAATGGATCACTACAGAGTCAGCAGATGTTCTTCTAGGAAGATGCAGATGTTTATACCACACCACACTCTTGCCTCTGAAACACTGTTAACCTGAGCCTTTGTACACTCCATAATCTTCTCAAATGTGTCTCTACTGGTCTTGTTCCTCATCTTTTCTTCCTCAGCCTCCACCTGCTCCTTTCTGCTTCCTCTTCCCCCTACACCTGCTCCTTCTTCACTCCCTTACCAGTTCCCTCTGTGCTCTTTGCACCTACCATTACCTTTCCACCTCCTTTTTTTTTTACCAGACATCTGCTCCCTCTCTGTTCCAGCTTCAGCTCCATCACTACTTCATCACCACTCCCTCTTCTCACTTCATTTCCTCGTTCTTTTCCACTCCATCTTCCCTCTGCATCCTCTCCACTCCCTTTTTCAACTCCTTTTATTCCTTCCCTATTGCTGCTTCTCCCTCTACTTCAACCTGCTCATAACCTTCCGCTTCTGCACCCTTCTTCAGCTAACTATTCTGAGACTTTCCACTGAGACCCCTGACTGCTCTGATGATTCAACATTCAAAGGCCAATTTACAGCTGTCATGGAGCCACCCACTTTGCACAGTCCTCAATATGCCCATATTGGTATTTCACTGCAAGTACTTTCTTTTCCCAGTAGAACATGGAACATTATTTGTGAGCAGAGAGCATGTTTTGATGAAAGGTCATGACTTGAAGCATTGGGTCTATTTTACTCCCCAAGTTGCTACCTGGCCATCTGCATATTTATTAATACCCATTTGACCTGATTTTTAGTCCGAAACCTGAGTTACCTTTCAATTTTCTCATTTTCATTGCAGTGTTGTGTTTCAGGAAGCTTGGGAAATTGGCAATGTCATGTTCTATTTAAATCATAGTTAAAATCTTGTACGCATTTTCTCATTTAAATATCATAAGCTGCAACCTGTCTCTGAAGAGACATATATCAATACATCAAAATGTGCCTCTCAGTACATCGGAACTGGCTTTCAGACAGGCCGGCGATTTGTGTCGCCATTAACAATCCTCCCAAACACAAACCTGTAAGGAAAACTAAACCCAAAAACACTGCTCTAATGTCCTTGCAGTTGGGAATATCAGCCTACACATAGATCATAGTGGATGATGGATATTGATTATTCCCAGTTTCATTAACAAATTCAATCCAAGTTATTTGACTTATACTGATTACTCTCAATCTTATGGTGGCAGACGTTAATGAGTATCTCAGTAACATTACATATACAAAGTACACAAACATGAGCAGTTGTTGACAGCACCATTGTAGGCTTTTGGGACCGAGAAGACAGTCACCACAGCTGATCACGTGATCAGAGCTCCTTAATTTGTGTACCTGATAAAGCTCTGTATTTGAGGACTGTATCGTCATCCCACGCAGAGGCAGGAAGGCTTCTGATGTGCCAGCGGATTGTCATAGGGGAGTTGGAGAACCAAGAAGTGGTTCCTAAAACATTGCACAATCAACATCTTAGAGACTGCTTCTTCCCCTTCACCATCAGATTTCTGAACAGACCATGAACCGTGAACACTACCTCAATATTTTCCTCTCTTTTTGCACTACTTACAGTATTTAATTTAATTTAATATTTATGTATACTTCTTATTCTAATTTACAGTATATTTTAAAATATATTACACTGCAGTGCTGCTGCAAAACAACACATTTCACAACATCTATTGCTGATAATAAACCTGATTCTGACTCTTGTGGTGTGGGTGGTAGTCAGGGAAGATTTAATATGCGTGTGCATTTCTGCTGAATTTACAGGGATGGTAGGTTTAACTGCCATTATTTCCAAACCACTAACAACTCCCCTAAACTTTTCTCCACTGACCTTAAATGGGTGTTGTCTGGCATTTGCCAGTGCCGTCCTGTGAAAAGGGTGTTGCCTGCCTGCTCTATCTATGCCTCTCCTAATCTTACTTTCCTTCAACAAGTCACCTCTAATTCTCTGCTGAGAACAAGAAATAAAACAGAAAATGTTGAAAATACTTAACAACCCAGGCAGCATCAATCGGAAAGGAAAAAGAATCAATAATTCAGGTTGATGGCCTTTCGTTCAAGCTGGAGAAAAATTAAAAGTAAAATATGACATGAGGCAAGTCTCTCTGGTTGAGTGGTGTCAATATCAACAAGACCATGGAGTTGAATGTGTTCTTAAGGAAGGAGAAGATGGGAGAACATTCACCAGCCTTCAATGAGGGGTCACCAGTGGAATGGGTGAAGAGCATCAAGTTCCTGTGCATTGGCACCTTTGAGGATGGGCCCATACATTGATGTACTGATGAAGAAGAGCCAATTTCAGGAGGAATTCGAGCAGGTTTGTTATGTCATCATAGGTTCTGACAAAGTTCTAATAATGTATGGTGGAGATTATTCTGACTAGATGCATCACTGCTTGGTATGGACGCTTCAATGCACAGGATTGCAAGAAGCTTTGAAGGATCATTGAGTCAGCCTACTCCATCATGGGCACAGCACTCCCTACCATCGAGAACACAAGAAGCTGTGCCTCAAGAAAGTAGCATGGTGGCATCCATCACTAAAGACTCATGAACACTACCTTGTTATTTCCCTTGTTTTAATTATTTATTTATTGTGATTAAAGTTTGTTTTATGTCTTGTACATTACCGCTGCTGCAAAATTTTTAAAAAATCACATCAGTGATAATAAATCTGCTTCTGATTCTGAATCTTTATGGGACGAGTGGTTGGTTCACTATGGCTCAGCAAGATCATTACTGTCTACAGCTCTTCCACATGGGTTCAATCCTGGCTTAAGATACTGCTTTTGTAACTGCATGCTTTTCCCTTGAGTGCTTGAGTTTCCTCCTTTATCTCAAAGCTACGCTGATGTGTAAGTTAATTGGCTGATGTAAACTACTCCTAGTGTACTTCAAATTATACAGGAAAATCAATGGGGAAGAAGATTGATGTATTTGCTGTGAGATGCTGCATTATTCGATGAGCAAGGACACCTCCTTCTACATCAAAAATAAGTGAGAAATAAATTATAAAATAAGCCAGCCGCCATCTGCACTGGACTTCGAGGTGAGTGGTCCTGAATTCGAATCCGGCCAGCTCCTGGCACACTTTTCATTTGTGCTGGGTTGAGTGCAATTTCGCATGTCGGCCTCAAAAAAACAGATAAAAAATGCTCAAGAAGTGGCAAAGTTGCCACCTGATGTGCCACAATGCATTGAAAGGAACAACATATTATAAATGGATCACAAAGGTCAGTAGAGTAAATCATGATATTCAAAAGGCAACTGGAACAGTGGATTTATTGTCTTGTAGTTATGTGAAGTTAAGATGGACATAATGGGCAAATAAAGAATGACCTTTTTTCCAAGTTGCAATTTTTCTATGAATCAATTTTTCAATACAGTATGAAAAGTTTTAAGAGGAAGAGAGAGAGGAGAGAGAAATGGGATAGGGGATGACAATTTCACATAGATATTTGCCTTCCCTTCTTTATACTTCCTCTAGATTAATTTCTTTCATGTCCATCATTGCTTTACCAATTTCTCACTTGGATAAATCTGTCTTTCTGTCATTCATTTTCTCCTCTTCTCACCCTAGCTCTTCTGTTTTGGCCTCTCCGTGTCCATTTGCTCTGCACTTAAATCTATTTCTATCTCAGTCTTTCCCATGTTAATTTGAAATGTCATGAAGCAAAGGCTCTGACTCTGAGCACTCAGCAGATGCTGCTGTTTTTCCTCAAGTCCACTATCAAATTAACTTTTCTATGCAGAGCCAAGGAAAAACGTTTGTGCTGAGACTAATGAAGAGTTATCTCTAACCCAGAGATGAGAGCACCTTTTCTGACATGTAAGCTCTTTCTGCCTTGATCCAGAAATGAAATTAGCCCACAATTTCCTTATGTTGATGATAGCCTGTCACAAGCATGCCCTGGAGCATGCGGAGGAATATGAACAATTGCCAATTACTAAACCAAATTTTCGGAGAAACTCATTTTCAAGGTTGATATATAACAGCAAATGAAATATTATTTCCTATTATAAAGAATATAGTGAATTGTTACAAACCATGTAAATGGCTGTTCTTGACAATATCTTGTAAATCAACTCCCTTTCCCAATATAGTTGGTCTTCATAATCTCTTTCATCTTGCTTTGGCCTTTGTTGTACATTTCATGGGAATAGTCAAACAGATCCATTTAAAAAGATCAAAATGCTACAGTTGCTAGAAAGCTGAAATACAAACAGAAAATATGGAACTAAGCTGCAGAACCAACAGCATTTGTGCAGAGTCATATAAAAATGTTTCTGGATGACAATGCGTTTACAGATCTTGGAATAAATTATGGTAAAAGAAGTGAAAGTGTTGTGGGAGTGGGATGAAGGAATGTTGGAGGGGAATGATGTTGATTGTGGAAAGAGCAGGTGAAAGAATAAAAAAGATCTGTGGAAAGCAGGCACGATTTTTTCTCTCTTGTGCATGAAGGTTGGTCTTTTATTTTTATTCTTTTTTCTTTAATTGGGTTCTTTCAGGTTTCTTGCTTTGTGGCTACCTGTCAGCAAGTAAATCTCAAGGTTTGTACAAATTATACATTCTTTGATGTTAAATGAATCTTGAATCTTGATTAAGTATCAAAAGGAGCGATGAGTACAAGATGAAATAAATTAGAAATAGGAAGCGAAAGATCATCTGGAAATAGTATATAAGTTATGATCTGAAATTACCACAGGAATGTGGATAGAATATTGGAAACTGGATCTAAAAATGCCATGAATAGTGATTCCCTGAAATTATTGAAGCTGTCACATTGCAATGTGCCTGGTTCTCAAAAGATAGTTTTTCTCCCCAAATCACAGTCCCAATGTTATGTTATAGTTTTCCAGATTGTTAGCTTCTGAAAACTCTCTTGATGTATAACCTCAAAAACCTCTGACATAACTGAACTTGAAAGTCTTTGATGTTACACACCAAGACAGATTTGAATGATTTGGATGAAAATGTAGCTGGTATAATTAGAAAGTCTATGGATGACACCAAAATTAGTGGTATTTTAGATAGTGAAGGAGTTTGCCTAAGGTCACAATAAGTTCTAGATTAAATGATAAAGTGGACAATGGGATAGCAGATGGAATTTAACTCAGACAAGTGTGGCCTGATGGGTTTTGTGAAGTTAAATGAGGGCAGAACAGGGAGTGGGGAGTGTTGCAGAACAGTGAGACCTAGGGTGAAAATATGCTGTTCCCTGAAAGAGGCAATCCTAGTAGACAAGGTGGAAAAAAAGGCACCTGGCATGCTTGCCTTCATTGGATGAGGTGCTGAGTACAGGAGTTGGGACCTCATGGTACAGCTGTACAAGATGTTGGCGATCCTACCTCTGGAGTATTGTGTGCAGTCTTAGTTGCTATACCAGAAGAAGGATTAAGTGAGAGAAAGTGCAGAGAAGATTTACAACAATGTTGCTGGAACTGAGAGCTTGAGTAATAAGGACAGGTTGGATAGACTTTCAAATCTCTTACTATCTTTCCTTTCAGTTAGTCCTGACGAAAGGTCTCGGCCTGAAATGTCGACAGTGCTTCTCCTTATAGATGCTGCCTGGCCTGCTGCGTTCCACCAGCATTTTGTGTGTGTTGTTTGAATTTCCAGCATCTGCAGATTTCCTTGTGTTGGATAGGCTGGGATTGTTTTTTTCCCTGGAGATAGGAGTTGAAGAGCAATCTTAGGTAGAGGTTAGTAAAATCATGGGGGGGGGGGGCATAAATAAGGTGGATGATCACAGCCTTTTCCCCAGTACACAGGAGTGTAAAATTACAGGGTTTGTGTTTAAGGTGAGATAGAAATGATTTAAAGTGTATCTGAGGGGCAACTTTGCATGAGGATGGTGGGTACACAAAATCAGAATCAGATGCAATATCACCAGCATATGTCATGAAATTCGTTACTTAGTAGGAGCAGAGCAGTACAATGCAAAACATGATAATATAGAAAGGAAAAAAGTAAGTAAATCAATGACAGTAAAGATATATATATGTGTGTGTGTGTGTGTGTGTGTGTGTGTGTGTGTGTGTGTGTGTGTGTGTGTGTGTGTGTGTGTGTGTGTGTGTGTGTGTGTGTGTGTGTGTGTGTGTGTGTGTGTATTAGATAGTTAAATTAAATATAGTGGGAAAATAGAAATAATAAAAGTGAGGTAGTGATCATGGGTTCAATGTCTATTTAGGAATCAGATGGCAGAGAGGAAGAAGCTGTTCCTGAATTGTTCAGTGTGCGCTTTCAAGCTTCTGTACCCGCTTCCTGATGGTAACAATGAGAAGAGGGCATGTCCTTGGTAGAGGCGTCCTTACTGATTGATGCCACCTTTCTGAGGCACTGCTCCTTGAAGATGTCTTGGATACTATGAAGGCTAGTACCCAAGGTGGAACTGAGTAATTTTACAACTTTTCTGTAAAGATGGCCACTGGGCTCCCCCTCCCCCATACCAGACAGTGATGCAGCCATGGTACATCTGTAGAAGTTTTTGAGTGTCTTCAGTGAAAAACCAAATCTCCTAAAACTCCTAATGAAGTATAGCCACTGACTTGCCTTCTTTCTAGTTGCATCGATGTGTTGGGACCAAGTTAGATCCTCAGAGATCTTGAAACCCAGGAGCTTGAAATTGTTCATTCTCTCCACTTCAGATCCCTCTATGAGGATTGGATCGTGATCCCTTGTCTTCCCTTCCTGAAGCTCACAGTCAGCTCTTCAGTCTTACAGATGTTGAGTGCACAGTTTTCTGCTGCGGCACCACTCAACTAGCTGGTATATCTCTCTTGTGTACGCCCTCTCGTCTCCATATGGGATTGTGCCAGCAATGGTTGCATCATCAGCAAATTTATAGATGGAATTTGAGCTATGCCTAGTCACACAGTCATGGGTATATAGTGAGTAAAACAGTGTGCTAAACACACATCCCTAAGGAGCGGCAATGGTTGATTGTCAGCGAATTGGAGATGTTATTACCAACCCATAGATTGTGATCTTCTGATAAGGAAGTCGAGGATCCAATCGCAGAAGGATCCTCTGCAATAGCACAGAACGGGCTCTTAGAAGAAGTGGAAGAGGCAGGTAAAATTACAATGTTTAAAATACATTTGGATGGCAAAGGTTTAGAGGGACATAGACCAAATACAGTCAAACGGGACTAGATTAGAAATCCATGTTGGTCAGCATGTTGGGCCAAAGGATCTCATATTCCTTTGGTGTACAGCTTTCACTCTATGATCCTAATCAGACCCACTCTGATTTTCTCTCTCTCCCTTTCCCTGGTACTATATGTACTGAAATCCCATTAGTTCATTTCTGATGAAAGTTCATCCTGCACAGGACTTTGTGATATGGTGCAACTCAAACTACCTGCGTCTCAATATCACCAAGACCAAGGAGATGGTGGTGGACTTTAGGAGATCTAGGCCTCATATGGAGCCAGTGATCATTAATGGAGAATGTGTGGAGCAGGTTAAGACCTACAAGTATCTGGGAGTACAGTTAGACGAGAAGCTAGACTGGACTGCCAACACAGATGCCTTGTGCAGGAAGGCACAGAGTCGACTGTACTTCCTTAGAAGGTTGGCGTCATTCAATGTCTGTAGTGAGATGCTGAAGATGTTCTATAGGTCAGTTGTGGAGAGCGCCCTCTTCTTTGTGGTGGCGTGTTGGGGAGGAAGCATTAAGAAGAGGGACGCCTCACGTCTTAATAAGCTGGTAAGGAAGGCGGGCTCTGTCGTGGGCAAAGTACTGGAGAGTTTAACATCGGTAGCTGAGCGAAGGGCGCTGAGTAGGCTACGGTCAATTATGGAAAACTCTGAACATCCTCTACATAGCACCATCCAGAGACAGAAAAGCAGTTTCAGCGACAGGTTACTATCGATGCAATGCTCCTCAGACAGGATGAAGAGGTCAATACTCCCCAATGCCATTAGGCTTTACAATTCAACCACCAGGACTTAAGAACTTTTTAAAAGCTATTATTAATGCTTTTTGAGATAGTGATTTAGATGCATATCATATTTTTTACTGAGTTAAGTATTGTATGTCATTAGTTTTGCTACAACAAGTGTATGGGACATTGGAAAAAAAGTTGAATTTCCCCATGGGGATGAATAAAGTATCTATCTATCTATCTACCTATCTATCAGATACTTCAACTCTGTGAAGTACTTACCAGCCACTCAGATAGCCAACATCTGCAATGCTTTTCTTTAATAAAAAATAATCATTTACATCCATTGTTGTTATATTCAGTAGTGTAAACTTTTTAATAAAAAGGGAAACATGCAAATGCAGCACCATGTCACTCGTCTGGCTCCCTCGGGTGACATCCACTTCATTGTTCTAGGTGTTTCCCCACCAGACTCTCCCCCTCGATATGAGTAACATAAGGAGAGTAGACTGTGGTTCTTCCTCATAGGGCCTTAACATTGGGCTGCAACGAGCTTCAGTGAACCCCTCAGCATGTGGTCTTGTAGCCCGGATTGAGCCTGTCTGCAACGTTCCCTTATAGACATCTGACGGTGCTAGAAGACCAAGAAATAAATGTTCAGCTGAGCAAGTGTGCCCTTCACCGAACTGATGACTTTCCAGCTGTGCTGATGTCTGCCTCTGTGTGTGTCCCTGGGAACAGCCATCGACAAGAGAGTCTTCTGTTACACATCTGCTGAAGGTGAATCAGGACACAAACCCATGCATCCATCTCTACACCCTCTTACCAAATCCACTGTCTGCAAAGAGGTAGGTGACCATCTTTTCCTCACCCAAGTAGTCCTGAGGCCAGCATACACTGGGGGTGAGAAGAGGAGTCTGGTTCTGGACACCAACTGGTTCACTTTAAATTCAAAACCAACCTCTTCCTGTGGCTCTTCCCAGGATTGCACCCAGCTCAACGTGAATGTGATCCTTCCAGCAGCCATTTGTAAATCTCCTTTCCACCGCCAGTTTCCCATCACCCAACTCACACTCAACTGACTAGTGCCCCGCACCTACCCTCCCCAGGTATATCAGCCTGGATCTCCCCAAACCTATGATCAACCTGCATTCTGCCTGCCAGTGAAGGAAGAGAATATGTGTGTTATAATTGAAGATGGTGTGTTCCATTATGTAGAAGGCCACAGAACCTGTGATTATTTCACAGCCACAAGCAGAGTGATCCCCCTTGTCAGGAAAGATGTTATCTCACAAGAATAAGAAAGCCTCCACAGCGATGAAACCTTTAAGCCTGAATTGGACAAATTAAATTTTACTATGCTGTGGATATTTCTATAGCAGCTGTAGTATCTCTCTCTCTACACACACACACACACACATATATACATACAAACATATGTATATGTGCGTGTGTATGTAAGTTGTAATGCATTCTATATTGAGTTGGAGTTTGTAGCTAAGCAGGGAGGAGTGTTGTGTATTTAATATTTCAGTAATATTTGAGTGATATTCTTTGTTATTTAAATAATTAATTATGGGCTATATGTAAAAGTCCTGTACGTGCATGGCATACTGTATGTCTTCATGCCACCATGTCAAATGTGCATGCCTCGCTTAAAGTAAAAATAACAAAACTAAATGTACACAAGTTCTCTCCCAGCCCCATGTTTTCCTTTTGATGCACCATCAATAACTCTCAGAGACGTGAGGCGAGATATAGGCTTTTATTGGCTGGAAGAAAGAACAAGCAGCAAGTGACCACCACACTGCATCCTGGAGAATGAGGCCGGGGCTGTGCCTCCAATCGCCTTTATACCAGGGTCCGTGGGAGAAGCCACGGTCTGTGGGAGGAGCCGCAGGAGCAGTCAGCAGGGGGGGGGGGGGGGGGGGGCTTGTCCAGACAGGTATATGTAGTTCACTACACCTTTTCATCAGTTTTTGTGTTTTGGAGATACAAGAACAAAACATTAACACTTATCTTTCTTTCTATCTCCCTTGTGAGTTGGGAAGTTTTATCTGTTTTTTACATACTGTAGCTGAAAGCTGTTGAATAAAAGTTGATAGTGTTAAAAGAGATAAATAATCAGAGGGTTAAAAGTTACAACATGGAAAAAGACCCTTTTGACCAACAAGTCTGTACTGCCCATCAACCACACCTTTATACTAATCCTAAACTTGTTCTACCTTTATCCATCCAGCATCATCTTTGACATTACCATCAGGCAGGAGACTCCGATGCATAAAGACAAGAACATTCAGTATGGAAACAGCTTCTTCCCTCAGGTCATTCGGCTTCTGAACTTCCTGCTGCATCACGTTCAAAGTGTCACTGGATAATTTGTACCATACCCTACAATAATTAATATTTCCACCTTACCTTGTTTATCTATGTGTAGATTTAATTCTTACCCTCCTAAATTACTCTGTGTTATAGGTATGTGTGTTATGTGTACTACCGTGCTTTACATCCTTGTCCAGAGAAACATTATCTCATTTGGTGGTATAGTTAAATGACAATAAAGTTGACTTGACTTGTCCTTTACTGTCCCCACTTGTTTTGTCAAGTCTCCCAAATTCCACCTCTCACACATGCGCAATAGGGGTGATTAATGTGGTAAATTACCCCACCAGTCTGCACACCTTTGGGATGCAGGATGAAAACAGAGCACCCACAGGAAATCCATCTTGTCGCAGGAGAGGCAATTCCACACAGGCAGCACCTGAGGTGAGAATCAAACCCAGTCTCTGATGCAGCTGGGTAGCTGCTTCTCCTGCTGTACCATTATGCCACCCACGCTTACATGGGAGAACAGTACAAGGGGTGATTGATAAGTTCGTGGCCTAAGGTAGAAGGAGTCAATTTTAGAAAACCTAGCACATTTATTTTTCCTACATTTACACACTTAGTCCAGCAGTCGTGGAGCACACAGGGCCCTTCTTTGTACAAGTAGAAGCCGGTGTCTCGGACCTCCAGAAGTGGTTCACAGCACGGGGTGATTGATTAGTTCGTGGCCTAGGGTAGAAGGAGATGAGTTATTAACTTCAAACTTTCTGCATTTTCACTCAAAGAGTTGAACTGCACGTGCATGTAATGCGAGCTGTGTAACTCTTCTCCTTCTACCTTAGGCCACAAACATAGAAATCAACCCTGCTGTGGACCATTTCTACAAAGATGGGATCCGAATTCTCCATGACCGCTGGACTAAGTGTAGATAGATAGATAGATAGATACTTTATTCATCCCCATGGGGAAATTCAACTTTTTTCCAATGTCCCATACACTTGTTGTAGCAAAACTAATTACATACAATACTTAACTCAGTAAAAAAATATGATATGCATCTAAATCACTATCTCAAAAAGCATTAATAATAGCTTTTAAAAAGTTCTTAAGTCCTGGCGGTAGAATTGTAAAGCCTAATGGCATTGGGGAGTATTGACCTCTTCATCCTGTCTGAGGAGCATTGCATCGATAGTAACCTGTCGCTGAAACTGCTTCTCTGTCTCTGGATGGTGCTATGTAGAGGATGTTCAGAGTTTTCCATAATTGACCGTAGCCTACTCAGCGCCCTTCGCTCAGCTACCGATGTTAAACTCTCCAGTACTTTGCCCACGACAGAGCCCGCCTTCCTTACCAGCTTATTAAGACGTGAGGCGTCCCTCTTCTTAATGCTTCCTCCCCAACACGCCACCACAAAGAAGAGGGCGCTCTCCACAACTGACCTATAGAACATCTTCAGCATCTCACTACAGACATTGAATGACGCCAACCTTCTAAGGAAGTACAGTCGACTCTGTGCCTTCCTGCACAAGGCATCTGTGTTGGCAGTCCAGTCTAGCTTCTCATCTAACTGTACTCCCAGATATTTGTAGGTCTTAACCTGCTCCACACATTCTCCATTAATGATCACTGGCTCCATATGAGGCCTAGATCTCCTAAAGTCCACCACCATCTCCTTGGTCTTGGTGATATTGAGACGCAGGTAGTTTGAGTTGCACCATATCACAAAGTCCTGTATCAGTTTCCTATACTCCTCCTCCTGTCCATTCCTGACACACCCCACTATGGCCGTGTCATCAGCGAACTTCTGCACATGGCAGGACTCCGAGTTATATTGGAATACATATATATGGAATACATATATTGTATACATGTAGGAGGGGACTATGTTGAAAAATAAATGTGCTAGGTTTTCTAAAATTGACGCCTTCTACCTTAGGCCACAAACTTATCAATCACCCCTCGTAGCATAGTGATTTGAATAATGCTGTCACAGCACAGGCAACCCCGGTTCAATTCCACTGCTGTCTGTAAGAGAGTGCTCTGGTTTCCTCCCACCTTCCAAAGACCCACAGGTTAGTAGGTTAATTGTTCAAATGAGTGTAATTGGGCAGCACGAGCTCATTAGAGCCTACAACCATGCAGTATCTCTAAATAAAAATAAACCTCTGCTCCATCCACCAAAAGTGAAACTTCCCAGTGGCCAAACATTTTAATTCTAATTCCCTTTCCCATTCTGGCATGTTGGTCCATGGCCTCCTCTTGTGCCACGATGAGGCCACCCTCGGGGTGGAGGAGCAACATCTTATATTCCATCTGGATAGCTTTCAACATGATGCCATGAATATCAATTTCTCCTTCCGCTATTTTTTCCCTTCCCTTTCCCCCTTCTTCTATTTCCCACTCTGGCTTTTTACCTCGTTTCACCTGCCTATCACCTCCCCCTGTGTTCCCTCCTCCTTTCCTTTCTCCTGAGGTCCACTCTCCTCTCCTATCAGATTCCTTCTTCTCCAGCCTTATACCTTTCCCAACTACTTTGCTTCACCTATCACCTTCTAGCTGGCCTTCTTCCCCTCCCCCCACCTTTTTATTCTGGCGTCTTCCCCCTTCCTTTTCAGTACTGAAGAAAGGTTGTAACGTTCTCGCTCGGGTGTGACGTAACGCCGAGGTAAACGTCGAGATAAACCAGAGTCAATGCAAACAAGGCCGCAGTAAGATTAACCATTTACTGTTCACTCTTCGCATTAACGTATGGTGAAAACTGTTGATAAAACAATACAAGATTGGTACAGTGTTTGTTTCCTTCTAAATATCACATTTACATTGTGAATACTTGCAAAGGTAAAACTACAATAACTACATTACATTAAAGTGCAGCATACAGTCAGAATCTAGCTGCTCCATTGACTGCTTTAGATACACTTCAATACAAACTATCCCGACTCTTTAACTGATGAGAACATAAACCTTACCGACCGTCGTTACTTTTAACAGAATCGGCGTTAACATTTTAACTCAACATATCGATTATCTAATGACTTACAGCATTGCTTTCACTGTGTCTTTGGTGCATAGAGAAAACTTTACCGGCGCTATGGCGGCACATGTGAGTGACCCCTACCCTTGCGTATATCTCAAACCGGTATTTTCCCACAAGACGAGGCGAACCCGGATGTGACGTCATCGCAGCCGTGATGTATTACAGACAAATAAATTGATTTAAACAATCCTAACTTTAACTAAAAAAATGCTAACAAATTACTAAGCAAAAATATTATAAACTAAATAACTGCCATAAAGGCAGCACAAAGGTCTTGGCCCTAAACGTCGAACGTTTATTCATTTCCATGGATGCTGCCTGACCTGCTGAGTTCCTCCAGCATTTTGGGTGTATTGCTTTGGATTTCCAGCATCTACAGACTTTCTCATGTTTAAAATAAAGTGCTTTAGTACAGAGATGAAAGTTGTTAAGATCACTGATAATGTCAAAACAACTCAAAAGACTTCCACAGGTGATTGCTTTACAGAGAAAAATCAAAACCTATATCGAGCATATCAGAAATAAACTTTGTTTTTGAAGAATGAAAGAAAGAAACTTTGCTCAAGATGCTGGGAGAATGCAATATGTTAAATCTTTTGCACACATCAACATAATGAAACAAGAAGTGAGTTATCAATTTAACGTCCCTCCTTTGGAGTGGCAGTGTAACATAGCCATTAGTGCAACACTGTAACAGTGTCAGCGACCCAGGTTCAGTTCCGCCATGGTCTTTAAAGAGATTGTACATTTCCTCCCTGTGATTGCGTGGTTTTCCTCCAGCTGCTCCGGTTTCCAAAGACGTGTGAGTTAGTAGGTTAATTAGTCACATGGGTGTATTGAGCTGTGTGGGCTTGTTGATCTAGAAGGGCCTGTTACTGTGCTGTATCTCTAAATTTTATAAAAATATTGCATTCACTGACCTTCAACTCCTTTGTTCAGGCCATGTTGTTTGGGTGCCTCACAGTAGACTCTGGAACCAGTCTTTTATTTTGAGTTCTGTCATAGGAAGAGATAATCTGGCCAACAGGAGAAAAGAATGAATGATTTCACAAAAAAAACCCTTTCAATAAAAACAGAAAATGGTAGATAAATTTAATCAGGTTTTAGCAGTATTCGTAAAAATAGAAATTGAATTAACATGCCACATCAAAGACGTTTCATTAGAGCTGATGAAGGAACTTCAACCTGAAACATTATTTCTGTTTCCTCAGATGTTAATAACTTGCTGAGTGTTTCAAGTATTATCTGCTTTTAGTTCAGACTTTCAGCATCTGCATTCTTTTTACTATTTTTGTAAAATTGCTATTTTTCTTACAGATTCCTGGGAATGCCTGATGTATGGAGAAGTAATATTTGCAATGTCAGTGAGAACCTCTGTGTGTTGGACAACTCAATAGCTCGTTGAAAGTGTTAGAAGAAGCATACAACCTCATAATTTAAACATGCATGCATCCTGTCCCATCAGTGGAAAAATACCACATATACCTCAGCAGGACCACAATTGAGAGTGGAAGCAAGTCATCTTCCACCCTGAGGAATTACAAAGAGAAAAGGAGAACATTTAACTGTTAGGTCATTGGGGGTATCAGTTTAATGTAGTATGTTTAAATCATGGTGTGAGACTACTTCCACCTTGATGGAAGCGCTATTAAATCACTCACCTGAGAATGACAAGTATTACAACTGTGAATGATTTATTTCTAAACTATATTTATCTGGAATTTTCAAATTCACTGAGTGAAGTGGCCCTTGAGGTTAGGTCGAACTGGTAGGCCATCAAAGAATTCCTGGAAACTTAAATGTTAATGTAAATGCATTCTTCCTTTAGTTTATTTTCAAATATATTCATTTAATCAGCCATCTGTTTTGTATATTTTTTCCTCAGTGTTTAGTGTGTCTTCTGCTCACGAGTCAACTTCGGCTATACATTATTACACTGGAGATGTACATGGGTTACTGCCAAGAGATGCCTTAATCATCAGATATTCAGTAAAAGCAGAGGTTAGCTTCGGACCACTGTGGCTGAAAAAATTTACTCATACGATTTGTTTTCTTAATCTTTCCTGAAGTGGTGTGGTACAATTTTTTGGAATTCAGCCCAGCTTCTTTTATTTATTTTGCAATGCTCCACCATCCTTCCTTTTTTCCCCCAAAGATATTTTGACTTAAGACATCTGTTTTGGATGTTCATTTCCTCAGTATTTAGAGTTCCAATTCCAATTCAGTCAACTTTCACTGCAAATTATTACACTGTTAATGTTCAGTATCCAAATAACACTTTAATTATTTTATGATGTAAAGCTGACCTGTCAGCCTATACATTTTTCAGAACATCTTGTAATAACAACCAGTTTATTTGAGAGGGTCTGGGATCCAGGAATCTTGTTGTTGCTTTGACCTAGTTGCCAGTGTGTACAGGATTCATGAAACCACCTAGGATTTGTCGTTGAATTGGGAGTCTATTTGAAAGCATTAAAGGAAGTTAAAATTGAAGGAGCATCATTGATGGACAAGCTGTACTACATATAGTCCTGCAAGTAACATATGTCAAGATTTTCAAGCTTGTGAACTAAATGTGTATTACTGTTCTTTCCTTTAGACAGGCAATGTATCACACAATCACAAAACAGTTGCAGCAAGGAAGGGGGCCATTTGAATGTCAAGTCTATATCAGCTCTACATAAGAGCAACTCAGCCAGTTCCACTTACCCACCCTTCCTTATAACTGCAAACTGATTCATTTTAGATATTTATCCAGTTCCCTTTTGAACCTTACAGCTGAATCTGCCTTCACAATTTTCCATGGCACAACATTCCAGATCATAACTGTAAAATACTTATCCTAATAGCATTTTTGGTTCTTTTGTTAATCACTTTCATTCTTAGTCTTCTAATTCTCAGGAACAGCTTTTCACAATCTACCGGTACTCTATTTACAAACTTTATAATTATTAATATCTCCATCATAGCTGCTTACAAACTCTTCTATTCCAAAGCCTTTCCACATAACCAAAGTCCCTTGTCTTTGGAATCATTTTATTAAATCTCCTATGTCACTCAGGCCTTGCATCTTCTCTACAGCCAAGTGCCAGAACTGGACACAATAGTGGATGAAAATTTCATCATGACTTACTTGTTCTGGCTATCTTACTTGTAAAACTCTGGACAGTATATTTTTTTTGTTTTTCCTAACCATTTTATCAACCTGCCCCACACTTTGCATAAATTATACATGTTAAACCTTGAGAGATTTCAGGTTATGTGCTCTTTTAAGAATTACATGTTCTGGTTTATGTTACTGCCTCTCATTCTGCCTATTAAATTGTAATAGTTTAAATTCCTCAGTTAAATTTCTTCTGCCATCTGTCTGTTCATTCCACTAGATTGCTTCATCTCCCAGAAGCCTATTTCGTTTCTCTTTAAAATTCACAGTACTTTTCTGTCTTATGAAATCTGCAGATATAAAGACTCTATGTGGAACACACAAATTCAATTGATAAATATTAAAAGATGGTAGTCCTGATACTGATCCCTTGGAATTTCACAGTACCTTTATGTCCAATCTATAAACAACTTTTCACCATTGCCACATTTTTTTATTACTTGGTAAATTATGTGTTCATGCTGCTATCAACTATTTTATTTTATCAGTTTTAGTCTTGTAGCACTTTAAAAAAGACTCCTTTTTTACAGTTCTCCTTTCGCGCCGACATGTGCAAAATGGAAGGGATGTGGTTGAGGGCAGTGTTGATGGTGGAAGCCCCTTTCTTAGAAGAAGGAGGACATCTCCTTAGTTATAGAATCAAAAGCCTCATCCTGAGAGCAGATGCGGCAGAGATGGAGAAATTGAGAGGGGGAATGGAGCTTTTACAAGTAACAGGGTGGGAAGGGGTATAGCCCAGGTAGCTGTGAGAGTCCGTGGGTTTATAATAGACATCAGGAGATAAGCTATCTCCAGAGACAGAGACAGAGAGATCAAGATGGGACAGGGAGGTGTCAGAAATGGACCAGATAAATTTGAGGGTAGGATGGAAGTTGAAGGCAAAGTTGATAGGTTTGACGAGCTCAGCATGGGTGCAGGAAGCATAGAAAAAGTTGTGGAGTGATACCAGTGTCGGCTTGGAGACTATTGCATATAGCTGACGAACAGGCGGGCATAGCTGGGACCCATGCGAGTGCCCATGGCTGCACCTTTTGTTTGAAGGAGGTGGGAGGAGCTGAAGGAGAAATTATGAAGAGTGAGGACCAGTTCCACTAGATGGTGGAGTGGTGGAGGGGAGCTGTTGGGTCTGGTGTCCAGAAAGAAACAGAGAGCATTGAGGCCTTCCTAATGGGGTGTGATGAAGGTGTATAGGTATAGGAAAGTAAGATGATCGGGGCTAGGGAACTTGAAATCATTGAAAAGATTAAGAGCATGTGAAGTTTTAGTTCTACTTCCCATTCCCATCCCGACATGTCAGTCCATGGCCCCCTTTACTGTTGCGATGAGGATAAACTCATGTAGGAGGAGCAACACCTTATATTCCATGAGATGAGGTTCAAGTTGAAAATTGGGAACTCTTCTAACAATGTTTCCCAGTGAAGAAAAATTGTATTCATGTACTTTCAATGTGGTTGTATTTTTTTTAGAGGCTAAAAATTCATATAACCATTGCTTTTCTTGTGGTTCGTGTGGATAACACAATTAACAGGTCAATTCAGAGAGCAGTTGCCTAGATACTAACTTATTATGATCAACAGAGGCTAATAATTATCAGAGATGCTAATTTAAGATAATTAGTTAGAGAACTCCTCAAACAATGCTCAGTAAATAGATAGACCATTGTCTCACACCAAGGAAAATTGCAAGAAAACAAAGACAGAATAAGTAAAGTAGATAAGATCCACAAAGCGCTCAGCGTTCCTGAGCCCTTATATGTATTTAGACTATGACTCATTCATAAATCAATATGCTTATAAATTAAGTTCTGACATGTTTGTGAGCACTTTCGCAATGTTCATACATTACACGTAACACTTTGTTTTTTTCTGAACATAATGTATTTTAAGTTATAAATTTTAAGACAAACTTGGTATGAATGACATTCTTGAATGACATTATCAAACTGGATAGTTTTTTTATGACAGTTTGGTAGTTTCATGTTTCAGGATTAGTTGTCTAGACCTCTGCTTTATTCTCCACTAACTAAGCTGAAATACCACTGCCACATGCCTAGGTGAAACAGATTTCATGTTACTCTGTAGTTCAGGTAGATTGCAAGATAGTCATCCAAAGTGATCTTTCAGTGACTTTGTAACAATTGTACATGTTTACACTCAGTGCATGTTAAATGCAACAGTTAAGAACAAAATCTTTTTGTTATGCTTGCTAACTCCAAAACATAAAAACTAATTAAAAGAAAAACATGGAGCTGGGAATAACATGTCTAACTTTGTTTTTACTCTAAGTGAGGCGTGCTCATCTGATGTGGTTGTGAGATGACAAATGGAACCCATAATGAATAATTGAAATGAACAAGAATGCTCAATCAAATAATATGTTTACAGTATTACTCAAATATTACATAAATATTAAATGCGCAGCTATTTGCTTCTATAAAATAAAGCCAATAAACCTTGAAGAAACTCAGTCGGTTAGGCAGCATGTCTGGCAAGAGAAACAGAATTAAGAATTTGGGTCAGAAGGTCAGCAACATGTAACAGTAACCCTGTAAAAGCAGTAACTCCCTGCTTTTATTTTTACATACAGTCATGTGAAATAAGGATAAAGGTAGGCCACTCAGCCCCTAGATTCTGTCCTACCATTCAAATAGTCTATTGTGATCTGATTGTAACTTTAGTTTTCCATTCTCGGATTCTCTGGAGACCTTTTATGTTTGCAAAGGTTATGTGAAGGTGAATCTCTCCACCTCTGCTTTAAAATGCTTTGTTTCCACCACTCTACTGAAGATTCTTCTGAAGACTGACAACCCTCCTCAAGAGAAGAAAAATTGCATCATCTCTGTCTTAAATTCTGGATTCATTACTTTCCTACTTGAATAAACCGAACCTGTGCTATTTTTCCTGATAAGATAACATACCCATTTCAGGAATTAGTCGCATAAAATTAATCTGAACTGCTGCTAAAGGATTTATATCCTTCATTAAGTACGAAGAATGATATGGTACACAATATTCCCATTGTAGTCTCACTGGTACAATATAAGTGAATTGTAATCTCTCTGCATTTGTATTCAATTCCCCTTACAATAAACACACCTTGTTAGCTTTATTAACATTAACTTCCTGCAATCTAGCCATTTATGAATCATACATAAGGACACGCCAATCCCTCTGCACCTCAGAGTTCTGCAGACTTCAAAGGTTCAATAGTTCAATAGTTCCATTTACTATCAGAAGACGTATACAATATATACCTGTAACTTGAGATTTATACTCTCCACAGACATCCTCGAAACAGAAAAAAAAACCTCAAAGAATGAATAACAGAAAAACTATAAAACCCCAAAACCCCCTACCCCCCATACACAAGCAGCAGCAAACAGCATCAACCCTAAACCCCCACTTATTCTAGCAAAAGTATCAGCACTCCCACCACCCACATTATAAGCAACAGCAAAGCCCCAAGGAGAAACCATGGTGTAGACCATGCTGTACAGTCCATCAAAAGCTACTGTTCATTCCAACAGTTCAACATCCCTCAGGCTCTCTCTCTCTCTCTCTCACTTACGAGAGAGAGAGAGATATCATACATTTCACAGTGAGAGAGGGGCAAACACATCTTGCTGTTTGATGCCACAGTCTCTTACAGCCTGTAGCGCTACTTTTATTTTGCAATCCACCCCGACTTGAGAATCGGCAGCAAGTTCTCACTCACTGTCAAGAGAAGGAGAGGGTGAGAGCAAACAACTGAGTGCAGGGGCCTCCGACAGCCACAGTAGCTTGCTTGATTGCTTGATGTTCTGGCTCCCTGTGATGCTTCAGTTCGTGACACCAGTGAGAAATCAGATCCACACGGCCACATTAGGTCACAGCCCAAAGATGCCCACCTTCCGGCTGCTCCTGGAGATATCAAAAGTGCAGCCGATTGGCAAGCTCGGTGCAGAACCGCAATTTGACTGCGGGTGTAGGTCATGGACTCCGACAGGACCCCAGCCAGGTTGAAAAGGAGAAGAGAAGCACTAAATAGTTAGTATGCTTTTTTAAACTTTTCTAGTCAAATTGTACAAATCCACATTGTTCCACATTATACCCTTTTGCCAGGTCCTTGTCCATTCATCCATTTTTCAGGTGTCAGCTTAGAGCCCTGTGACAAATAGTGTAATGCAGGAATTGATCAGAGCTGGGTCCCCTGTTGCCTGTAATATATATTAATGAAATGTAAAGATTAGAACTCTTTTTCACTACTGTTACTAGACCAATTATTCATTTTTACTATATTTTTGATCAGAGACTGTTTGCCTAATTTGGAGTATTGTGTGCAGTTTTAGTCATTTACATACAGGAAAGATGTAAATAAGGTTGTTAGAGTACAGAGGAAATTTACAAGGAAGTTGCTGGGACTGGAGGATTTGAGTTATAAGTAAAGATTGAATAGATTAGGACTTTATTCCTTGGAACGTAAAAGATTGAGGAGAGATTTGATAGTGGTATACAAAATTATGTGGGGTATAGACAGGGTAAATGCAATTAGGCTTTTTCCACTAAGGTTGAATGGGACTACAACTAGAGGACGTGGGTTAATAATGAAAGGTGAAAAGCTTAAGGGGAACATGAGGGAAAACTTCTTCTCTCAGAGGGTGGTGGAAGAGTGGAATGAACTGCCAATGCAATTAATGCATACAAGCTCAAGTTCAATGCTTAAAAGGTTTGGCTAGGTAAATGGATGGTAGAGGTAGGGAGGGCTATGGTCCCAGTGCAGGTCGACGGGAGTAGACAGTTTAAATGTTTCAGCATGGACTTGATGGGCCGAAGAGCCTGCTACTGTGCTGTACTTCTCTATGACTCTATGAGATATGAGGCAAATTTCATTCTGTGGAGATAGATCACAGAGTAGTTATTCACTCTAGATGCAGAATGTCAGCCCAAGGTCATTCCCTTTCATCACCACATTGGCCAGACAGTGGCATCAGGTGAAGGCAGGAGCAGCAGCATTTGCTTCCTGATTAACTCACTGTGGTGCACACATGTGGTGGTTCTGTCTCAGTCTTGCTAACCCGACCTGGAACACCTGGCTAACTGTACTTTACCCTATCTGCTGAGGGAGTTTTCCACCATTTTCCTGGTAGCAGGGTACATTCCACCCCAGCCGATGTCGGGCAAGCACAGGAGGAGCTGAGAACCATGATCAACGATCACAAAACAGCACATCCTGATGCTTTCCCATTCAGGATCCTGGGTGTCTACATCTCTGAAAAATTATCCTGGGTCCAGCATATTGATGCAATTAAGAAGAAAAACCAGCAGCATCTGTGTTTTATGAGTTTGACGAGGTTTGTTATGTTACCAAAGATTTTTTAATTTTTGCAGATATATGCTGGGGTGCATTCTGATTGGTCGGCTATGAAGGTGCCTATGCCCAGGATTGGAGGAAGCTGCAGAGGATTGTAAACTTAGCCTGCTCCATCATGGTGACTAGCCTTTCCACCATTGATGACATCTTCAAATGCTGATACCCCAAGAAGACAATGTAGGGGCCATGCATCTGTTCTCTATCTGCATTGAATTCTGTATTGAGCTTTTATGTATATTATGGCAACTAGTCACGTCAGTGGGGGCATGGTAAGCGTGAAGAGAATAGGTTGGGTCTCCTTGCTTATTTTGTGGCAGTTTGTAGTTTGAAACCAGTGATTATCGTATCTTTTACTGACTACAGAATATTGCTGAATATCACTTAATAATGCTTAAAATAACATTTGAGTATGTTTAAATTTCATCACTTCAAGATTATATGTTTTCTAATTGCGAATAAAAGGTTTGATTTTTGGAGCAATCATTGGAGCTGAGGCACGTCATTTATGACAAATCCATAGGATTGCAGGCACCGCAATTGTTTTGGTTTGGTTTTGCAGCTACAGGCGGCATCTATCATGAAGGACGCTCACCCTGCAGGACACTATCCCTTTTCTCATTACCACCATTAATGTGAATTCAAGAGCCTGTACTTAGAGCAGTTTCTTCCCCTCTGCTATCAAATTCATCCTTCAGCACTACTGATAAGAGATACATTTCTAGGAAATTGCCTGACTTTACACATGAAGTAAGGTTCTTTGGGAGGGTTGCAGTCTTATCTCCAGGGAGTAGTATTACACAGTGTGCTGGCATAGACTATAAATTCAGAAATTATAACTCTAGCACTTTTTTTTGACCAGGTCCTGAAAGTCAAGGTTGAAATTGTTGTATATATACTTCTACTTCTAACAGGATAGTAAATTTCACATTCTGACTTCAGGATGCCACTAATGTCACATATGACTCAAAAATTATCTCAGAATGCAACCTCTGCATTGCACAGAAACAATGCAATAAACATATTGTTAATGTATTAGACAGTAACAACGTCTACACTCAATTTTTTTAATGACGTCTATAAGGGATTTATCTGCTTCTTGGTAATCAAAAGCTGCAAAATAAATTTAATTTGACTTGATATTGCACACCATTGGAATTTGTGTTAGTCAGTACTGACTCCTGAATGCAAAGTACTTTTAAAAATTGTATTTGTCACTTTTGCTTAGATAAAATTACTTTCTTCTGGAAATTAATTAATAAATACGGTGTGAAGTGTTGCACTTTAGGGGGTCAAATAGAAGGAGAAAGGAAACAGTCAGTGGTAGGACCCTTAATAGCACTGAGCTACAGAAGCATCTCGGGGTCCAGGTACATTCTTCATTGAAAGTGGCTACACAAGTGGATGTTAGTAAAGAAGGTGGATGGAATGTGTGCCTTCATTGGTTGAGGTGTTGAGTATAAGATTAAGGAATTAATGCTGCAGCTATATAGAGCTTCAGTCAGACCACACTTGGAGTATTGTGTGCAGTTCTAGTTGTCCCGTTATTAATGGGATGTGGAGACTATGGAAAAGGTACAGAAGAGATTTATCAGGAATCTACCTGAATTAGAGGGAATAAGCCATAAAGATAGTTTGGACAAACTTAGGTTGCTCTACTTTGAGCATCGGAGGATGAGGGTAAAATTGATAGAGGTTTATCACATAATCAGAGTCACAGGTAGGGTAGACAGTCAGAATCCGGTCTCCAGCGTAGAAACGTCAAACACCAGAACATGCTTATATAGCTGGAAGGGCGCAGTTTAAAGGCATCGTGGGGGGCAATTTTTTTTTAACACAAAGAGTGTAAGGAGCTTGGAATCTGTTCCCAGGGCTGGTATTGAAAGTAGGCAGTTTGATGGAATTTGAGGTTTTTAGATTGACATGTGAATATGAGGAGAATGGAGGGATATGGATGATACACAGGAAGAAGACGTTTAGTATAAAGTGGCATTTAAGATCAGAACAATATCATGGGCTGAATCATGTGTCCTGTGCTGTACCCTTTTATGTTCTATACTGCAGATATCTTCTTAATGTCACCAATAATTATGTGATATGTTACTTGAATGTAGGAATGGTCACAGCCAGTGCAGGGAATACAATAGCTATTTAGCTAATAGCTCTTTTGGAAAATAAAAGCAGGTCATATCTGGATTATTGTTAGATGATTAGTCAAATTAAGGCTGTGCATGAACAAAATATATCAGTCCTTGAAATCTTGCTGTACGTTGGATTTCCTTTTCAATACAGTTAGGTATAAAAGTGTTAAACAATGACATTGTTATTCATTATTTTTAAATTTAATATTATAACCAATTGAAGCCTAATTAAGGAAATTAATTATTTTAAGAAATCTTAATTGATTTGCTTCTTACTTAAATGAAGACTGATAGATCTTTATTGTCATTCTTATTGCAGTTCATCCCTGCTCACTGTTCCATTTTGTTCTCCTTGTAACCCCTACTGGGCTGATCTTGTTTGTCTATTAAGGGAGCAATATCCTCAATTCAGCTGACTGCTGGGCAGATCCAGGAACAAGGAAATTGTCGAGATGAAGTCAGCCTATCTTATACAAATGTAAGAAGGCTTCGTTGGTAATGAAGCAGACGTGGGGAAGCAGATTAATTTGGGCCTGAGAGTCAAACTTAAATAATTGACGTAGGGGGTGGAAAATAACACAGGAATATTGAACATGAACACACTATTTAATTCATGAAGCTCTTTCCTCTCAGGAGCTCCTTCCTCTCCTCATTTTAATCTTGAATATTTCAGTATATTGAGAATATCTTGTTTAATAGCACACAATATTATTGCAGCTCAGGGTTTTTAAAACGGGAGAAATGTGTTTCCTGCTGCGTTGGACAGCTTTAAAACAATGTTCCAACTGGACACAACAACAATTCCCTTTCTACTTCCCCTCTCTCAGGAAGGGAGGAGCTGTAACCAAACAAACTCCAGGTGCAGCCAGCTTTACGTGATGCCGGTGCTGGGTGAGCTCCCACTGTTGGGAGAAGGGGAGGAATTTGTTGATCTTTCTCTTAGCAGTTAGCAAGGACACTTGCACCGGAGAACAGGCGTACGTGTCTCACTGCCGACTGATGGTTGTGGACTGTCTCAGCAAATTCACCAAAGCAAAGCAAACAAACTGTTAACAGTTTTAATTATCACTGTTCCTGTTAAAAAAATCTGTAGCAAGTTTAACCGACAGCTTAATAAGAGATAACCGATATGCCTTTAGCTGTTTGTATTATCACGTTGGTAGTAATGCCATAAATTTCACCCATTATTGGTGCTTTAAAATATTATTGCATTTATTGAGAAAACAGCTTCCCCTCAGAAGCCATCAAATTAAGTCAAAAAGACATTGAAACAGCATTTGGGTGGTTTAAATTCAGAATAATATGCTAATTGTGTGGCACTAAGGGGCAGTAAACAATCTGCTGGAGGGAAATAGCAGGTCAGGCAGCACACAGCATGTAGTCCTGATTCAAGGTTTCAACCCGGGATGTTTCCTCCCAATGACACTACCTGACCTGCTGAGTTCCTTGAGCAGATTGTTTGTTGTTCCAGATTCCACTATCTGCATGTCTCTGTGGTTCTCAGGGGGAGCTGTCCGCATTCAGCACAGCTGCTGATGTTTTCTTGGAGCTGAAGGTGCCAAAGTATCGACCCCGGCAGTAGCAAAACATAACCATGGTAGGGGGTGGGATGCTGCAAGGAAGAGAGGGAGAGGGAGCTCAATCATTTAGACATAAACGGGCTGTTCCCTGGAATACAAGCCCCTAAATGTAGAGTAATAAAAAAGTTCAAATTCCTCTCTCTTCACCAGTTATGCCATTTGAAATCTACACACTGGGGCACATGGAGGGAGGGGTGGACCCTCCCTGAGGATATATTTATTGCCCAATAAACTGTAGTAGGACACCATCCATCCATTTGTGGGTGGACGTATGCAAGGCCTAAAACACCTCATGACCTAAAGCTGTGAGTAATTCCCTTAGGTACACTCATTAACGATGTTCCACTGTAACTCCTCTAATCAATTCAGATCAACAGTCGGAATTATTTCCCCATCTGTGCCGGGAATAACAATTTAAGTGTTTTGGGCATAATTTATAAAGGCAACTGTTTTTCCTTTTTATCCTTGCAAGGAATTAGGAAAAGCCTCCAGATTTTTGGGTATTAAGCAATTACTGCAGGAAAATTGACCTGAAGTACGTTCGTTTAAGATTAGTCATGATTTTGATGACTGGTGGAATAGGAGGACCACATTGCTACTCCTACTGTATTTAATGTTTATATGGCTGTGTCTTGAGTGATACTATCACTTAAAAGTATATATTCACTAGAACAGATCTCATGATTGTGAAATAATTTGACAGACACCATAGATGTCATATGACTTGGGTACTATATAACCTGAATTACAAAGTTCATTACTATTTCATAGCTCTTATCCGCTGTTATGGTTTTACAACGTTTATCGTGGGCTCCTCTGAGGAAGGGTATGCTATATGAGGCAGAGAACTACGTGGGAGCTGCATGGTCCAATTTCGGAGGAGGCACAAGAGCCTGAAGTTGCACATTCGGTGCTTTAGGAGCAGCTCTTTCCCCTCTGCTGTTAGATTTCTGAATGAACCCATGAACACATCCTATGTTGCTGTCTTTTTGCACTTTTTCCTTCCGTAACTTAGAGTGATTTTTTTATGGAGTTCCCTGTACTGCTGTCGCAAAACATCAAATTCCACTACATGTCGGCGATAATAATCCTGATTTTGATTCTGATTCTGCATGTTCTCCGGGAATTCCTTCCCTTTTAACGTGGGGATTGAAATGAAGATCAATACCTGAGGGAGACTTAGTGAAAAAGTGATTACCTATGCTAGGAATGTGATTACCCATGCTAGAAAGTGATTACCCATGCTAGGAATGTGACTAGATCATGATCATATCCACCTCTGATTTGTATGAGGAGCAGTTCCCCTACCTCTGATAATTCATGAGCTGTGCTAATTTTGTACTTTGATATAGCCCTTGGAGTGTACGTACACATTCATTTCAATTCATAAATGTAGAAGGACAGTTAATAAAATTGTTTAAATTGCATATAAGCACCTTGCTTTATTAGAATATAAGAGCAAGAAGGTTATGTCAGTGATGTATTTTGCACTAACTAGTCACAGATTGAGCACTGCATATAGTTCTGGTCATCACATTACAGGAAAATTGTGTTTTCACTGGAGAGGATGCAGAGGAGATTTACAAGGTTGTTGCCAGGAGTACAAAATTGTCGCGCTGAAGAAAGTTTGGATAAGCTCGGGTTGTTTATTTTGGTACAAAGAAAGCAGTGAGGAGTCTCCATAGACTAAATAGCAAGGAAACAGGTAAACAAAACAAGGGGTGAAGACTCCTAGTAGATTGATAGAAGGGTTACGAGGGATTTAAAGCAATATTTTTCACCCGGAGGCTGTTAGAAAAACACAGCTTGAAAGGATGGTGGAAGAAGACATTCTCATCACATTTAAACAGTACTTAAATACTACTTGGCTACACCGTTCCCCCTAAGGTGTGAGCACACACATTTTTTGCTACTCGTGCACAAAGGAATTTAATCTGTTCACAAAAGGTTGTCACCTTCTACCTCATTGGCATGTTAAGTATATGTCACAATTATACACAATTACAATCCCTTTTCCGGTTTCTGGTGCAGACAATGTAGAGTTTGCAATGATTTGTCTGCAGATTTTAGAACTGGCTTATTTATACTGTTTTATTGTAAAAAATGATTCACTATGTTGAATTACAAAGAAACAAAGGGCATGAAGTGCAAAAGAACTGTTAATTCATTTAAAGTGGAATAGCTTAATGAAACAATAGAAACTGTTACACCAAAAGCTCATGAGATCAGGAAGCTGCAGCTATGAGGAATATTTAAATACAATACAGAAACTGGTGTTACCTGTGTGTATTGTTGTGATGCAAAACCTTCTGGAGAACTTGCAAGTGGGAAGAAGTGGAGTGATATTTGGAAACTCAACTTTTTAAAGCATCATTTAGCAAGCAAATCACCTATGGACAGTGTGCAAAAGCTCCAGCGAGAAAATCCTTCATTGCCCGCGACAGGCCTGCTACACACGTTTTCTAAGTGTGCAGATGACCGAGAATGAAAATGAAATAACCCAGAGGAGATCAACGTTCCTATTGACAGTGTTTTGTTAGCTGTTAAAATGAATACCTCTATACATTCAGTTCAATAAATTAATGAACATATGGAAAAGTACATTCAAACCCCAGACAGCTGGAGAAGCAAAACTTACATGTTTGAATTTCTTAACATTATTAACAGTGTTGTTCAAAAAGACATGTTTGAAGAAATAGCATCTGCAGATTTTCACACTTTAACAGTGGATGAATTTACAGTTATATCTATCCTTAGAATAGCTTAAAATTCCACTTAAAAATTTAGTATGTACATGTTGTTGTCACTGGAAAAAAATAGCACAGTACAAGATTTTTGCACACACTGGTCATTACAAGTTAGAGGGAACATTGCTTGGATATCTAATAGGAGAGCCAAGACGCACAGGTCTACGGACTATGTGTTTTACAGATGATTAAGTTAGAGAGCTCCATTCAGAATGGCAGAAACATAATGGGCTGAACGATCTTCTGTTTTGTAAATCTTCAGTGATGTAATTCTTTGGGTTTATATCAAATTCTAGTGCAGATGTCTTGGTAATTTTCTTAGACTGTATGCTATTTCATTAAATAATCAAAGAAGTGAATCATCGCAAGTAATAGCCTGGAACTTCCCTTTGGATTTGAAGGCAAGTCGAGGTGGGAGAACTGAGACAAGACAGCGGGCTTGTTGCCAAGAGCAAGGAGGACCCGGGGTTCAATGGATTTAAGTGTCGTGCAAAGGCTGAATCGAGGCGGTGAGGTTCAGGCACCAGAGCGTACCAATTCGAATGAACCCGATAATGGAATGGAGACTTCGGTGCTGTGCCGAATTGGAAGAGTTGGTTACAGGCCGAATTGAGATGGTGAGGTCCCAGGTCTCAGTGTGTATTGAAGTGATTAACCCGATGCTTGGTCGTCAATTTAGGCGCTGGGCCAGTTTGAAATCGTCAGGCAATGGGTATCTGAGGCAAGGCTTGGGCCAGTTCAGATTGCTGCTTGGTTTATTCCACAAGGTTTCCTCGGCTCTGTGCTGAACTATGCTGAACTTTGGGACTCTCTTGCAGGCTTCAGTTCAGAATGGTCTTTGTTTGCATCTCTTTTCTCTGTACATTGGGCGTTCAATGGCCTTTTTTATAATATTGGTTCTTTTATTTTTTATGGGTTCTTTTTTATGGGCATGATGTTTTTTTCTCTTTGTACATTGGGTGTTTGTTTGTCTTCTTTTCCTTATATATGGATTTTCCTGGGGTTCTTTGTTTCGTGGCTACTTATTAACAGACAAATCTCAAGATTGTATATTGAATACATACTTTGATAATAAATGTACTTTGAACTGTGTATTACAATGGTACAGTATTGAATTGCACTCTATGAAACCTAGCCAGCTCCTTTATACAGGGTAAACATGAACCTCGAGTTCCTGCTTTAGGCTTGGGTTTGATGACATTCGTGTGGATGGTTTGAAAGTGGAGCTTTGCCTGAGAACCTGGAACATGTATCTAAGCATCTACTAAGAAATAATAAGTCCTGAGTTCTGTGAAATACATTGTCAAGTTTCTTCTAACTGTGGGGAGTCTCACCCTCTATTCGGCAAGCTGGTCATGTTTTTCCATTAATTCCTGACACTTTTAGCCCACTAGTGAGGTTACTTGTTAAAGGACTGACCTTGAAATATTGGCCTCTAGGCTCACATGAAGTTTCATTTCTCTTCTCATTTCATTGCACAGTGCGTGAGAACATAATGTTATGTAGCATCCAACTGTACAAAAGAAGGACATTTTCAAGACATCAGTGAATGTTTGAGAGAAATATTCTTCATGATTGTAAAAGAAAGCAATATTAAACAAACAAGTTATGGACTATTCAGCTGAATTTATTTTATTAAGATTTTAGATTCACTGGAAGTTAAAATGAGACTTTAAGACAGAGTTTAAAGTAAAGTGAACTGACAAATTTTATTAAGGAATCTGCCATTTGACAAACAATGGTGTTGGAGGAGATCTTTCAAAACAAACCCAGACAAATTTTGACAAGAAAGAAAAATTCCAACCAGAGGTTCCACAATTTGTTGAACAATGAAAATCGTTAGCATCAAACTTAAAAGAAATATACTGAATACTCTGTTGTGTCTTCCATCTGTTTGTGCACAACAATATGTTTTTTCTTTTAAATTTGATGCTAACAATTTTCATAATCTAACAAATATATGGATAAAACAAAGAATGCTTGGAACATCAAAGAGTAAGGAAAAATGCGTATGAGGTAATATTAACCAGAGATTTTTTAAAAAGATTGCTAGAGTTCCAAAAGGTATTTAAAAAGGAGTTAACAAAGTATCTTAAACTCAAGAGCTGCTGCAGATCCTGGATATCCAAAGCAACACACAGAAAATGCTGGAGGAACTCAGCAGGTCTGAATAAATAACCATGGAACTGAATAAACTGTCGACGTTTCTGCCCAAGACCTTTCATCAGAACTGGAAAAGAAGCGAGAAGACACCAGAATAAAAATGTGGAATGAGGGATAGGAGGATTTGCTAGAAGGTGGTAGGTGAAACCAAGTGGGTGGGAATGGTTAAGGGCTGGAGACGAAGGAATCTGATAGGAGTGGAGAGTGGACCGTGGGAGAAAGGGAATGAGGACAGGACACAGGGGAAAGCAGGTGAGGAGAAAAGGTTGGAGGTCAGAGTGGGGAATAGAAAAAGAGGGGAAAGGCAAGGGAAAAAATTACTGGAATGAGAAATTGGTATTTATTCCATCAGGTTGGAGGCTACTTAGATGGAATATGAGGTGTCGCTCCTCCACCCTGAGAGTGGTTTCATCATGGTAAAAGAGGAGGCCATGGACTGACATGTTGAAACAGGAATGGGCTATGTGAGAGCTGAAGCCATAAATTAAGATGTGCGTTTCTGAAAGAGGTTGGGGGGGTCGGTGCAGTAAACAAATGTGATTTAATTATGTCTGGGTTAAAGTCAGTAAACAAATGTGATTTAATTATGTCTGATGAGCAGGAATGCAGAAGCCCTGACGAGATTAATTGCTTGTGGAATCATTGAAGTCCTGAGATATGGACTATTGTTTTACAGAAATGTGTAAAAAAACAACTCCAAATATGGAATGGGATAAGACTATGTACCTCCCGAGTCAGGGAGGGGAGGAGTAAGGAAGAAGGATAAAACCTGCTGCCCTGTAAGGTTCGGGGTTCCCTTCTCTGAAGGCACCCAGCTCTGCAGAACTGTTAATAAACTTTGTTTCCTTGAATTTGTCTTGAAGCCATTATTCGGGAGCGTGGCTCGTTTCTGACAGGCTAGGAATTAAAATGGCTGGTCACTAGGATATTCCGCTTTTGACAGATGGAGCGTAGGTGCTTAACAATACAGTCCCCCAATTTACAATGAGTCTCATCAATACAGAGGAGGCCTCATCGGGAGCACCAGGAACAATAGATGACTCCAACAAATTTGCAGGTGAAGTGTTGCCTCACATGGAAGAACTCTTTGGGACTCTGAATGGAGGTAAGGGAGGAAGTGAATGGGAGGGTTAAGCATTTCTGTCGCTTGCAGGGATTCATGCCAGATGGGAGATTAGTGGTGAGTGATAACTGAACAAGGGAATCACAGAGTGATCCCTGCGGGAAGCAGAGAGTGGGGATGAGGTAAAGATGTGTTTGGTGGTAAGACCCTTTTGATTATGGCAGAGATTGTGTTGGTTGCAGTAGCTCATAGGGTGGTAGGTGAGGAAAAGAAGAACTCTATTCCTGCAGAGGGGACTGGAAGATGGGGTGAGCATGGATGTCTGGGAAATTGAGGAAATGTGGATAAGTGTAACATCAGTAGTGGAAAGGGAAAACCCCGTTCTTTGAAGAAGGAAGACATCTCTGATTTCCTGGAAAGTAAACCCTCATCCTGGGAACATATGCAGTGGAGGCAAAGGAAATGAGAAAAGAGAATAACATTTTTACAAGAAACAGGGTTAGAAGAGGTATAGCCAAGATAGTCGAAGGAATCAGCAGCTTATAAAAAATATCAGTAGACAGTTTGTCTTCAGAGATAGAGACAGAGAGATAGAAAAAGGGGAAGGAGGTGTCAGAACTGGACTAAGTAAATTTAAGGGCAGGGTGGAAGTTGGAGGCAAAGTGGATGAAATTGATGAGTTCAACATTGGGGAATGAAACAGCACCAATGCAATCATCAATGTTGTGGAGGAAGAGTTGGGGACCATTACCAGGGAAGGTTTGGAACAAGAACTGTTCTACAGCATTAATGAAAAGGATGCATGAAGTATGGCCCATATGGGTACCCATGGCTACCCTTTGAGTTTGGAGAAAGTGGGACGAGCTGAAGGAGAAATTATTGAGGGTGGGGACCAGTTCTGCCACATAGAGGAGGGCAGTGGTGGAAGGGAACTCATTGGGCCCTTTGTTGAGAAAGCAGAAAGCTTTAAGGCCTCCTTGATGGGTGACAGAAGTGCTTTGTTACTGAGCAAGGTAGAGACTAGTCCCTCAGACTAAAACAGCATCCCCTTTGTCTGCAAGGTTGGGGTAGGCAGTCCAGTCATAGGGGGTAAGGTTGGAGAAGGAGGGGGGAGTGCTGAAGTCGAGACAGTCAATGATGTCTCATTGGCAATTAGAGATTAAATGTTGCAGAACAGGCAGAGTACCAGAGCAGGATGTCCAGGAAGAGGAGGAGGGTTGGAGATGGGAGAAATGGTCATCGGAGTGGAGTGTGGAAATCTTGCCAAAGAAGTGGGTTCGGAAATGGAGCTGATGGAAGAAGAACTCAGCATCATGGAAAGTGTGGGTGTCAATGAGGTGTAGGTGAGGGAAAGCAAAGCTAAGACCCTTTCTGAGGGCAGAACATTCTGCCTCAGAGAGGGAAATGTCAGAAGGAATGGTGAGTACATGGCAGGGATCTGGGTGAGGAGGAAGGTTGCTGGCATCAGAGGAAGGGTTTGGGTTCAGCTGGTCAGGGAAGGTTGGTGAGAGGAAAATGGAGGCTCTGAGGACCCAAAAGATGACAGGGGACCCTGAGAGACATGGGGTTGGAGAGTGGTGGCAAGGAAAGGGGAGCGCAGGGGCAAGCAAGAAAGGTCACGGCCTGGAGGTAGTGGCACCCGTGCTCTGGATAATGGAAAATGAGGAGATGTCAGATGAATTGAATTAGTACATGGCTTCAGCCTTTTCTAGTGGTAGTACAAGTAAGAAATAGCTGTACATTGGAAATTGAAGGAAACAAAAATTTATGATTATTGCAATCACCAGGAAAAAGGTATAAGTCCTCCCAAAGTAATGAATACCTGAACTATGCACAGCCCCAACATATGAACAAGCATTTGGGAGAATGATTGGGGATAGATTTGTACCTGCTGCAGAGTTAGAGACATCTTCTGCTGGGTGTAAATGGGGCATTCCCTTACGCCTTCTCTCCCTGCTGCTCCCTACTCCATCCCCACTCCTGGGTCACAACATTAGGGGCTGGGTTGAGCCTAGCAGAGCTGAGGAGACTCACCTATCCCCCTGCTTGGCGAGTCAGTGAGGTTGCCTGATAGTCGCTTCTCCCATCACAGCCTTTCCAACTTCTCTTCCTTTTGAACAGTTTGGGTTAAGGACAACTCTCAGGATTGAAATCCTGTCATAACCTGAGGGCTTCTTTGTGTATTAAGCAACTAATGAGAGCTGCAGTCTGATAAACATTTAAGTTCTGTTGAACTTTATTCTGTGATTTTAAAAGGAGCTAAGGAGATATTTGATTTGATGGCTTTTAATTTCCATGTTTCCCTAGATTTGAGGCCGATTTTATTTGATTCAAAAGGCAGCAAAGATAATTTGTTTGTTAAAGAGGGAGACAGAAACAATTTGTAAAACTCTTTGAAGACATACTGTGTCTTGTGGTTAAAGGGTAATATGTGGATATACTATAGTTAGTTGGCTGGTGGAGAGGAAGATATGTCTCCACCAAAGGAGGTGTCAGGCTGTCAGGCTCTCCTTTCCTTCGCTAGCCTGCAGGTCACCCTTGGGCAAGGTGTTGCACCTGCTTAGCTACCCTCCCCCCCCCACCCATTCCCCAATCAGGGTCACGTGAAGCCATTGAGCAGGTGGTGGATGGTTAAATGAATAATTAGTGCACATCACAGGTTCTGGTTATGAGACCACTGACGCCAGGCAGATAATCTCTGAAGATAATGGCTAGGGTCACCTGTCTTGCAAAGATACTGCCCAGAAGAAGGGAATGGCAAACCACTTCTGTAGAAAAATTTGCCAAGGACAATCATGGTCATGAGACCATGATCACTTATGTCATCCAACAGGGCACATAATGATAATGAGGACAATGATTTCCAGAAGGTCTCTGATAAAGTGCTGCATCAAAGACAATTGTGAAAAATTATAACTCATACATCAGGGAGTAACATATTGGCATGGATAGACTATTGGCTGGCTAACAAGAAATGGCAATGAGTATAAATGTGTCTTATTATTGTCATGGAGATACAAGAGAGTGCAGATGCTGGGATCTAGAGCAACAATCTGCTGGAGGAACGCAACAGGTAAGGCAGCATCAGTGGAGTTGAAACTCTCAATCAGCTTCACCCACAGATAATGTTCCTCCAGCAGATTATCTGTTGTCTTTTCTGCTCCTGTCAGTCTTAACTTTACAACTTTTGAGAGTTATGTACTCTTCCTTAGCTTCCCTTTGAACAGTCCTTAGTGCTGCTTCTTTAAAAGCAAGTACAGCATCCTGGCCAGATTGGCAGCTGAGGGGATAATCTTGCTAAATTCTTTCTGATCTATTTCATTGTTTCTATTCAACCTCCAAATGTCGACCCCATAGTTTAGCCATCACAAGCCCTCACCACTCTCCCTTGTAGCTATCCATTTACTTCAGCTTGTAATAACTGTTTGTGGCTTTGATGGAAATGGTGATGACATCTCCCTAAATGAAGTCTTCCCAACACTATCTCTTCCATTAATTCACCAATCCAGATTGCAGTGATGGTGATGTCTCCCTTTCCTTACAACACTTGATCCCCATTTTCAGCAGTTAGCTTCGCTTCACTCTCTTCCATTTCGTTTAACCTCCCAATAGCTGTTCTTCACCCAAGGGCCTTAGAAATTTTCTTCACTGCTTTCCGTCTTCCCCTTCTGAACCAAGCACTATTACTCCATCTTATGCACCTTATTCCTTGAGTTCACCCTGTTCCTACCATTCCTTAATTCCTCATAGTTAACAACCCATCTTTATTTTCAGTAACCCTCTTGATCTTGTCTTTTCATGTGGTCTTCTATTCCCTTTGTCTCAATTACAAATGAAGCCATCGCTGATCACATGTTTTGTCAGTTAACATTTCACACAACATCACATAGGGAGGTTATGCTGCATCAGTACAGGGTACCAATGAGGCCGCACCTGGAGTACAGTGTGCAGTTCTGGTCTCCTTACTTAAGGAAGGATATACTGGCTTTGGAGGCCATGCCAAGGAGGTTCACCAGGTTGATTCCAGAAATGAGGGAGTTAGACTATGAGGAGAGATTGAGTTGACTGGGTCTGTACTTGCTGGAATTCCGAAGTATGAGAGGAGATCTGACAGAAACATATAAAATTATGAAAGGGATAGATAAGATACAGGTAGGAAAGTTGTTTCCACTGGTAAATGAGACTAGAACTAAGTGACATGGCATCAAGATTCGGGGGAGTAGATGTAGGATGGAGATGAGGAGGAACTGCTTTTCCCAGAGAGCGGTGAATCTGTGAAATTCTCTGCTCAATGAAGCAGTGGAGGCTACCTCAGTAAATATATTTAAGACAAGGTTGGATAGATTTTTGCATAGACAGGGAATTAAGGGTTGTGGGGAAAAGGCAGGTAGGTAGAGATGAGTCCATGGCCAAATCAGCCATGATCTTATTGAATGGTGGAGCAGGCTCGACAGGCCAGATGGCCTACTCCTTCTCCTGTTCCTTTGGTTCTTATGCTCTACTTTCCTCATCTATATAGAAACCTTCAAATTTTGGTGGACCCGGCCCTGTGTACCATTGGAATTATTGAAAACTTAGATATGCAAGAAAACAAGGATGCAAAGAAATCAAATTTAAGATAACTGATAAAAAATTCAGTGGAGGTTTTTATTTAAAAATGTACAGTAAATTGTTATGATTTGATATTCTCTGCCTGAAAGGAAGACCAAAGCAGATTGACCAGTAACTTTAAAAGGGGGTTAGATATATAATTGAAAAGGACAAATTAATTAATTATTTCAAAGAGCCAACAGAAACACCACCTTCTTCAGCCCCATTTTGCCTCATTTTTCTATGATTTCCACAAGGCAAAGAGACTGTCAAAGGAACACAAGGAGGGAAAAGCTTATTTGCATTTTTTGCTTCTGTCACTAATTAAGAAATACTCATGCAGTTTTCCTGCCGTTGAATTTACTTAGGGAAGAAGCCTGCAATAAAGCAATTGACCATTAATACCTGTGTTACTCGGAATATGCTTTGTTGTATGCTCATTGTGCAATGTCCAGAAGTTGGAACAGATGAGCTAATTGTTTATTTATAGGGGACCTTAGACCCGCAGATGGGATTTGTGTTTGAGTTTCAGTTTCACTGGTTTTTGTAACAGAAACTGGAGAGCTTCTGCTGTCTGGAGTTTTGTATTGCTTAACTTCTTTAACAGATAATGGCTTTTTTTTTGTGTTTCCTTTTGTATGAAGCTCTAATGATCAATCCAGGCAAGTTAAGAAGTATCCATTCAATATTCTTAAAGAAAAACAGATCAATGCAGGTGATTAAGTTACAGAGGAAGAAAGAGATCGACAACTATAAAATAGTACTTTGGTATGAAAGGAACTGTAATCTTAGACTCTCTCTGATTTACCTCATTGAATAAATAATACCATGCCATGGTCTTATAAAGCCTGATTTGCTTAATCCTAACGCAATCCAAACTGAATCTATTCAGGACCAGAATATTGTTTCTAAACTCAAACAATTAATTTGCTGTAAATGCTAGGTATTGGAATACTGATTCAATTTTGTTTACTGCCTTATTAGTTCCCTGTTCAAATTTAGAAGTTCTACAATAGAGTTTCCATACCATTTTACACTTTGAAAGGCATCAATGCAGATTCCCCAGCATCAGTGACTAAGTTAACTCATTGGGAGTGTACATAAGACTGCATTTTGGAATGGAGTATTTTTAAAAGTTTGGTAAGGTTTAAGCATAGCAGCTAGTCTTAATGCTGTGATGTGGAGGAACAGAATTCATTGCCCTCCCAATAGCTAAACATATAGTAGCTTCCAGCTTATCTGAAAATAAAATGAGCTGATAATGCTTAGTGCAAAGTTTTCTTTCGAACAATACTAACTTGTGTTTGCATGGCATTAATAAAAGAAATAATTGATGTCTATCAAACTGACTCACTTGGGAACTTTGACATATTTCTGCAATATCTCAGCTGTCAGTAAAAGCTGAAAATAGATAAATCCGTGTGCAAATGAGGCTGGAGGTTTTGTGAAAATTTTCCTGGCAGAATTTACCAGTAAATTGTCTGAAGCTGTAGTAACGGGCTTCCATGGTAATACCTCTCAGATAGGAAGATCCAAATGAGCTAAGTATAAATTGAAGAGTAGACAAACTGTATTCAACATTCTGGGAGACCATCTCCATCAGAACAAGCTGCTTTGCAACAGTTGTCAAAGGTATTAAAGTTGGCTTTGAGAATCAGATTTATTATCTGACATATATCATGAAATCTGTAATTTTGAGTTAACAGTACAATGCAAGACATAACAATTGCTGTAAGTTACAAAAATAAAGAAATTGTGTAAAAGACGTATAGCGAGTTAGTGTTCATGTGTTCAGCTTCTTCTTAACTGCATCTCTCCACAAACCACCGACAAATCCTTCCTGTCTCATGGATTGGAGCTTCTGTTGGCGTTTCTGTAGCTTTGGGCTTTTACAGGATGGCATTGTTAGCTTCAGGTGTTCATATGTTCATGGGCCATTCAAGAATCTGATGGCAGATTCAAAGGTTCATTTAATATCAAAGCATGTACTGTATCCCTATGCAACTCTGAAATTTATATTCTCCAGACAGCCATGAAACAAAGAAAGAAGATGAAAGTCATTCAGAGAGAAACATCAAACTCACAACCCCCGTGTGAAAAAGAAAGGTATCCCAGTCATCAACATGCCCAAACACCCCTTCCCCTGCACAAAACGGAACATCAACCCCCCCCCCAAACAACCACCCCACACAAAAAACTAGCACAACACTAGCAGAGCATCAATCCCCAAACATCCTCCCCTCGCACAACAAAATGGAAAAGGACCAAGTGATAAAGAAACAGAGAATATAAAAATCCTAAGTCTGAATAAAGTCCACAGCCCATAAATGCAACAGCACAATTCATAAACACAGAACCAAGAAACCATCCTATAATATCACTGACATGCATCGAAAGTGAGGGACACCACATGAGGCAGAGAGGCCTACCTGCCTGCCACAGTGATAGGCCACTCACAGATTCCTTCTCTGGCAGCAATCAAAAAGCAGGCAGTTGGCACTGAGATTCACACTCGCCTTCTGCAATTGACCCGATGTCTCAATCTTCCTTGATGCTTTAATCAACAATTAATGGCTGCTTTATATGGTGAAACGGAGTTGAACTTCTTGAAGTTCCTTCGCATCGAGGCCACCTAAGTAGGTGCTCGCTTCTTGGAATCTTCTTGGAGACAGCAAAGCGCTGGATCACTCAAATGACCTCCAAACTGTAAATTGCAGGCTCTAACAGTCCCAGGAAAACATTTAAGGAGAAAATTAGATGTAAAAGCAGTAATAAATATGTTTTTGATTGCTATCTGGAAGATGTCGACCGAGGAGTATTGTATGCTGGCCTCATTATGACCAGATTGTAAGAAGCTGTTCCCAAAATGTTGAGTGTGGATCATCAGCTTACTGTAGCTCTTCCCCAATGGTAGAGATATGAAGAGGATATGCCCTGGGTGCTGAGGGTCTTTATTGATAAATGCTGCTTCCTTGAGCTACCGTCTCTTGAAGTTGTCCTCAGGGGTGGAAGGGTGCCCATAATGGAACTGGCTGAATCTACAAACCTCTGCAGCCTCATGCAGTTTTGTTCCATCCCAGGCTGTGATTCAACCAATGAGAATGCCCTCCACCATACATCTGTAGAAATTTGCAAGAGTCTTTGGAGACACATCAGATCTCCTCAAACTCCTAATGAAGGTAGTGTGACCTCTTTGTGATGCATCAGTGTGTTGGGCTCAGGATTGATTCTCTGAGATGCTGATATCCAGGAAATTGAAGTTGGTCACCCTCATTGAAGACTGGTGTGCATATCCCAACTTTGCCTTCCTAAAGTTTTCAATCAACTTTTTTTGCCTTGGACTTGGGCTACTGTGATACTCTTACCTCTTCCACTTGTCTGATGAAGGATCTGACAATGCACTTCATGTCGGCTATATTTGGCCAGTGTAGAACAGAGGATGAACACAAAAAACAATGTTTTGCAACTTTAAATTTGATTTTTTATTGTGATCCATATTCCCTCTAAATATAATAATGATGTCCTATGATGTATTCATGATTTGTTTAGTTATATGACAAAGCTATTTCCAGAGCCAGCAGAAATCTTTTGATAGTGTTATGTGATGCCAATTAACAGCAATTTGTCCTTGTTTCATCCTTAGGACTTGATGCTAATTTAACTGAGAGCAGCTGTAGATCTGATTTTAAACATCCCAGCAAACAACTTTTTTGACAAATTTAACAAACTGGTGCAGAAATATAGCATTGACCAAACCAGAACAGAAGCCCTTTTCTCATCTAACCTTTTCATTGCTGATGTTAATTTTGTCTAATCCAGTCAAATTATATCCAATCACCTTATCGAACTGACCTCCCTATTAACTATTTAATGGCTGAAATAAATGTTGGAATCACGATTTTTACACGTACTTGCTTGTAGTTTAAAAATAATTAGGTCATAAACAAATTAAACGCTGATTAGCAAACCTAGAACCTCTTGGTTAAGAGACTCGATGTTTCTTACTGCTCCACAACTACACAACTGAAAAGCTGGCATTTTCACTTTAGACTGACAAAGAGCAACAGACCACACGTCGGGTGTAACACACATCTGATAAGTCAATTGATCCATGGCGTCATTAAAACATTTACCTCCGTCACCACATGGAATGGAAATTTATTGGATCCTGTTTTAAATACCCTTCCTCAGCCATTGACTCTATTCCTCTCCCTGCAATCATGAATAGAATAATTTTGATGTAAACTCCAGTTTGCTGAGGACACATGTTTTGCAGTATGGACCAGAGATTAATTTCTTTTCTTATTTGGTAAAATTCTACAAGAAGTTTTGTAGGTGTATTATCAGAAAAAATATATTGCTGAAGAGTATGTGGTACTATTGATGCAAAGGATCAAAGAGCAATTTCCTTCTTAAGCAATCCTACGACTTTATTCTATTCCAATATTGTGGGTTCTGAGGTTACTGATGAGATCAACATTGGAGCCACAAAAGACTGTGCTGGGAAATAGAAAATAATGGTAAATTTCATGATTGATGTCTGCCCTCATGGAGATAACACCTGATGTATGGATGTGGTCTATATTTCCTGGAACCTTGCATGAATGTTATTGTTGAAGAGCAGTGTGGATGATGGCAGAGCTAACAATACCTTATCATTAGGTATATTTGAGATCTGTAAATCTCCTTCCTTAATAGTTAATATTTTGCAGTTTTATCCTTCTCTCATGCTATTTTATGATTTTGTTTTCCCTGCTGTCAGAGTAGTTTATTTTTACATGTAGGTTTGTTTTAACAAACTATGGTGCACAAATTGTATTAATCTCAATTGTTTTCTTAGTGTCTGCCCCTTCCGGGTACGGTTCATGTTATTTTTCAGTGTATCAAAATCATACAATTGAATATAATGTTTTATAATGTTCTTGCACTAATAGAAACCAATAATTGTAAACTGCAAGCAAAACCTTCAAGGTGAGTTCACATAATTGACCTGATTATTGCTGAATGATCCAGCATTTTTTCTTTGTTCTGTGGTAAGCTTCTCATTGTATTTAGCTTTGAATAAGACTTTAATTCAATGCTCCATTCTATTACTCAGTTATATATAGAAGACTCCACACTACTATTCATAGAAAATGAGACATTTCCCTGATATTTTGAGACATATTTTCTTATTGTGTATTACCAATATGTGTGCTTTTACTCTCCTTTTGAATTTCACAATGTGTAACAAAAGTTGATTCACTGGGCCTGATGTCAGACTAGGTACATAAAATCTACCTCTCTCTTGTGCAGGATTCAGTTTGTTTGGTATCTGTTTTCTTTGTTGATTGATAGAATCTGGGAACTGCTGGCAAGGCCATTATTTATCAACATTTTTCCAGTGATCTTTGTGAAGAAAGTAAGAATTCACCCTATTGTACAGGTGAATTCTCTCTTCTGATGCATTACAGTATTTTACTGTCTTCACTAAAGTAATTGTTACCTTGACAACTTTGGTTTCACCCTATCGCAAACATTCCATCTGCTTCCTACACTAACTCCATTCTATCTATTTGCTTTCCCACTTTAGCAGATATCATGAAGGTTCCTTGATGTGATAAGTTGAACACTTCTCTCCCCACAGTTGCTGCTTGATATTTTGAATGCTGCTATCATTTTCCAGATGATGTGTTTCCATCATCTTCCTTTTTCTTTGCTCCAATGAGAGTTTTAACTCTTCCCAAAGAACCTGGCAGACTTAGGCCACAATACAAACAATATGAAAGGGCCCATGGACATTAACATCACAGCTCATACCTGGGGGTTCTTACATTCTTAAGCTTCATTGTTGCTGATTTCTCTTTTTATTTGTCAGACAGATCTAGTTATTCATTTAAGAATCTTCATTTCTAAATCATAGTGACAATTTAATAGACTCTGAAAATTTAATAGGGAATAGCTCCGCTCACCCGGTAGAAAGATAGGCTCTACAGAATATATTACCTTAATATTATGATGTAAAAGAAACAATATATTGGCACTGTTTAATTCAAAATGTATAAACGGACTCTGGAGCCCTTCTCCCTTGCCATTTCATTTTTATCTCTGATATTCAGTTTGTTCCCTGATTTTCTTATAAAGATAAAGCTTTGCTTTAGTGTTACTTGACATTTTCCCTCTTGCCAATAAAGCCACCTACCTTGCTCCTACTCTGAACCTAACATGTCAAAGAATCTGGCAATAAGACCATAAGACATAGAAACAGAATTAGGCCATTTAACTTATTGAGCTTGCTCCATCATTCCACTATAGCTGATTTATTAACCTGCCTTCTCCTCGTAACCTTTTACACCCTGACTAATCAAGAACCTATCAACCTCCACTTTAAATATACCCAATGACTTGGCATCTGTGGCAAAGAATTCCACAAATTCACTACCCTCTGGCTAAAGAAATCCCTCCTTACACTGTTCTAAATGAATGGACTTACCAATGCCTTAAAAGGCATCACCATTATATCCTAGTGTTGGTGCGTGGCCTAGTGGATAAGGCATCGGTCTAGTGATCTGAAGGTCACTAGTTCGAACCTCAGCTGAGGCAACGTGTTGTGTCCTTGAGCAAGGCACTTAACAACACATTGCTCTGCGGTGACACTGGTGCCAAGTATGGGTCCTAGTGCCCTTCCCTTGGACAACATCGGTGGTGTGGAGAGGAGAGACTTGCAGCATGGGCAACTGCCAGTCTCCCATACAATCCTGCCCAGGCCTGCGCCCTGGAAACCTTCCAAGGCACAAAGTCATGGTCTCCCGAGACTAACGGATGCTTAAGTAAGAAATTGTATCCTTGCTTTTATATTTTAATCCTTTATGAATGAATGCTAACCATTGCATTTGCCTTCCTTACCACTGACACAACCTCTAAGTTAACCTTTAGGGAAACATGAACATGGTCTCCCAGGAGTCTTTGCACTTCTGACTCTTGAATTTTCTTATCATTTAAAAATAGTCTTTCCCTTTATTCCTTGTACCAAAGTGCAGGACCATACACTTTCGTACTATATATTCCATCTGACACTTCTCTGCCCATTTTTCTAATCTAAGTCCTTCTTCAGATTCCTTGCTTCCTCAATACCACCTGCCCCTCCTCCTGTCTTCATATTATCCACAAAGCCATCAATTTCATCATCCAAATCACTGACATATAACATGAAAAGAAGTGGTCCCAACACCGACCTCCAACAGAACACCACCAGCCACTGTTAACCAGTGAGAAAGGCCGCACATATTCCCAGTCTTTGCTTCTGCCAGTCAGCCAATCTTCTATCCATACTGGTATCTTTCCTGTAATACCATGGACCCCTATCTTGTTAAGCAGCCTCATGTGCAGCATCTAGTCAAAGGCTTTCTGAAAATCCAAGAAAACAATATCCACTGACTCTCATTTGTCTGTTATTTCCTCAAAGAATTCCAACAGTTTGTCAGGCAAGATTTCCTCTTAAAAGAACTATGATGACTTAGACCATAAGACCTTAAGACATAGAAGCAGAAATAGGCTATTTGTCCCATCGAGTCTGCTCCACCATTCAATCATGGCTGATCCTTTTTCCCCTCCTCAGCCCCACATCCCTGCCTTCTCCCAGTTACCTTTGATGCCATGTCCAATCAAGAACCTATTAAGCCCTGCCTTAAATACACACAATGCCTAGCTTCCACTTGCTTGTAGTAACAAATTCCCCACACTCTGGCTGAAGAAATTTCTCCACATCTGTTTGAAATGGACACCTCTCTATCCTGAGGCTGTGCGTTTCTATCCTAGAATCCCCCACCACAGGAAACATCCTTTCCACATCTACTCTGTCTAGGCCTTTCAAAATTCAAATTCCTGTCTTTTGCTTCCTTCTCTTCTTAAAGGGTGGAGTGCTATTTGTGATTTTCCTGTCCTCTGGAATCATTCTAGGATCTAGTGATTCTTGAAACATCACTGTTAATGCATCCTTAATCTCCTCATCTACCTCTTTCAGACAGTGGGGTGTAGTCCATCTGGTACAGGTGACTTTTCTACCATCAGACCTTTTCAGTTTCCCAAGTACCTTCTTATTGTAAAAATGACTACTTTCACTTCTGCCACCAGGCACTTTCAAATTTCTGGCATGCTGCTGATGTCATCCACAGTGAAGAATGATGCAAAATACATATTCAGTTAATTTGCAATTTCTTTGCCCCTCCCCCCTATTACTACCTCTCCAGTGTCATTTCCCTGTGGTCCAATGACTACTCTTGCCTGTCCTGAGACTCACATGTAAGTGTCATCACAATGAAGACACAACTGCACCTTTACTTTGCGTAGATTCAGCATGTCACCAAAAACTTTGACAAATTTCTATAGAATGTACAGTGGACAGAATCTTAACTGGTTGCATCATGGCCTAGTATGGAAATGCCAATACCCAGGAATGGAAAAGCGTGGATCTTACCCAGTCCATTACAGACAAATTCACCCCCCCCCCCCGACTGATTAGATTTACATGGAGTGATGCCACAAGAAAGCAACATCTATCATCAAAGATGCTCATCATCCAGGCTATGTCCTCTGCTTTCTACTAACATCAGGCAGGTGGTACAGGAGCCTAAGGTCCAACTCCACTAGATTCAGGAAAATTTATTATCCTACAACCACCAGGCTCCCGATATGGTGTGTATAAGTTCAATCACCACACTCTAAACTGATTCTACACACTGCAGACCAACTTTCGAGGACTCAGTATTTTTTTTTAAAATTTGCACAGATTGTACTCTTTTGCACATTGGATGTTTGTTAGACTTGTCTGTTTATGGATAGATTTTTTTGTAAATTTTATTGCACTTTTTGCTGTGAGTGCCTGAAAGAAAATTAATTTCAAAGTCATATATTGTATCATACACATAATTTCCTCAGCTCATCCATTGTAACCCCTCTCCATTCATTTGTCACTACAAGGCTGTCATTGTAAGAATTTCCAAATAATATCTAAACCAAGCATCAAAATGTTTGTTGAACTCATTCAATTCTTACCCATCCCTCCAGTGCTTACTGGCCTGCTAGTTCCCTGCCTTCCATAGGCTCAGATTTTAAATTCCTAGTTGTTTAAGTGATTCATGATTTCAGCTCTTTGGATCACTTTAAAACTCTTTATTTCAGTAAAACCTTATACCCAAATGTTGTTCCTTGAGCACCCACCCTTTCTGTACACCACCATTAATATTTACATTTGGATACATTGGTCCCATGCTCTGGAATTCCCAGCTCAAAGCTTACACTTGTCCACTGTCCTTACTTCTTTAAGATCTTGCTTAAAACTGAGCTCCTTTTGCATGTTTCCTAATGTTATTTTTGGATTGGCATTTACCTTTATGATTACATCAAAAGTTTTTTAGGAAGTTGCTCTACTTTGAAAAAACTTTTACTTGCTTGTTATTGCTACTATGTACTTAAATATTGGGTGAAAGCTTCTGACAAGGTCAAATGTTTTTTGATATTGACAGTTTGTTGAAAATCCATGGTCTGACCCTGTGTCTCCTCTGTCAGTGACCCGTATATGTTTTGATCATTTTCCTATTGACTTGTCACTAGCTGAACTGTTTCAAAATTGCAATGTGCTTGCAGTTTGAGTGGAAATTGTGATGAGTGAATTATACTGGCACATCATTCTGGCTCATCATAAATTTACAGATCCAATCCCAAAGATCCCTTTTGAACGTTATTTGGGCCATCCCTTCTTGATCACAGCAATGCAAATCCCACTGTGCTGCTACCATCTTGCCACCTTGTCTCCTCCACTGCTTCAACTAGCAACAGGGAGCTCTACTATTCTGTACAAGAGGGCATTCCGTGCATCATGAACCATATAAGTCATAAAGAAACAACTCTGGCAAGCTCTCTCCTCAATCTTTTAGGTTTTACTGCATGACTCTGCTTTATCTAACTCTTAAATCTATTGAAATCATTGCCTCAAAATTTCTTTCTGATTGGTGGCACTGACAGTGTATAATAATTTCCCTCCAAAGATGCTGCCTGGCCTGCTGAGTTCCTCCAGCACTTTGTGTGTTGCTCCAGAATCCAGCATCTGCAGTCTCCTATGCCTCCAGAGAAAATTCCATCTTTCCACATTCCCTTTTTCAGATGGCTCAGAACTTCAAAGAACCTTTTGATAAATGTAGTTCATTGATTTGAAGGGTATTATTCCAATGCTGCTTTCTAAATATAGTTTCTCATTCTGGTGAATCTATTACAATTGTACAATTCTGGTGAATCTATTACAACTTGTATCTTACTGGCTTCTTTCTTTGCTCTAAGATGCTGCAATATGTTTTATACTTTATGAGGTTCACTGTGCATTGAAGCATAATTCTGCAGAGCAACATTTCTAGTTTATTTTTAACTTCTTGTATATGATTATACAGTATAGACGTGGTACTATCCTCAAAGCATAGTGAAAACCACTTAATAGCTAAAGGAAATTGGATATAAGTGGAAAAGAAAAAAATGCAGAGCTGTAGTGAAAGAAAAGGAAAGGAGAAGAAATCAGACTGGACTTTAAATAAACTGCAGGTACACTGAGCTTAAATAATCTCTTTCTTTGCTCTATGGTTCTGTAAAATGTTTTAATCTGACTAAGCATTATTGAGTGTATTAAAATGCAGTATCAAATATATTGCTCTGAAAAATTGCATTTTTATGGCCTCCTGTATATGTTTCTAACAGAACAACATTAATTATTTCACTATCACTCCCCTGATGACAAGTGCTTTAAAATTCTGAGCCACAGAGCAGAACTCACAAAATCAGGTCAAGCCTCTACTGGGTTGGCCCTTTACTACAAAGGATTTCAGTAACTCGCCACATCAATGCAAGTTGTAGTTCAATCTCTGTTAAATTGTTTATAAGAAATGCATAAAGAGGTACCATGGCTTTGATGCTGCAGTACTGTATATCCAATGTATAAATCTCTCACATCTCCCTTCGTTGTTATATGGTTCAAAGCATGTTCAGAGAGTTAATGATTTTGACAGTTCCATTGAAGACATTCAATGTAATCTTTAAGTGATAGTTCATTAAGACCCTATTTCAACATTATTAATGTTCAGGAAAATAAAAGAACATTTTAGTTTCACCCCCTGATTTGAAATTTTTGGGGGTGGGTTAATAGCATGGTAGCGTAGCAGTTAGATTAAAGACTCTTTGTATGTCCTCCCCATGATGGCAAGGTTTTCCTCCAGGTTCTTCAGTTTCCTCCCACATTTCAAAGGCACACAGGTTAATTGGCACATGGGTGTAACTGGGCAGCATGGGCTCGTTAGGTTGGAAGGGCCTGTTACCTTGCTAGATCTCTTTAAAAAAAGGCCCAGAAAATACAAGAACAGAAGCATTTAAACAACACACACAAAATGCTGGTGGAACACAGTAGGCCAGGCAGCATCTATAAGGAGAAGCACTGTCGACATTTTGGTCTGAGAACCTTCGTCAGGACAGAAGCATTTACTCAGTTAACTGTTCTTAATTATGATGGCATTGGTTTGTTCAAATTAATTTCGTAGTGGTTGGCTGCTTTATTAACTAAATGGCAAATATGGAAAGGATTCAAAAGAAAATGCACAAAGAGTTTAGGAAATCAGTTAACTGCATTATATTTTATGATCTATGTCATTGTTTGATGACTGGTAAACAAAATGGAGATTGGAAGGAATGGAACAATATGCATCCCTACCTGTGGATTTACTATCAGTCATTAAGTTTTGATTCACAAATTAAGGAGGACTTTGAACTCCCTTGATGGTGATGTACTGATAGAACATTCCCCAGGAGCTGTCTGATACCTTATGCAATCTACCAGGATTTATAAGTGTGTTTTCGGGGACTATTCCATCAGCCATCATGGGAGATTTTTGATTCTATCACCACTTGATATCTGCATATAGACTCACAACCTCAGCAAAGGTTCAGAGATAGCAATCAACTGCATGGACCTTCACAACCTTTTTCCTCCTTAACCCAGAGGCACTGTGGTGATTGGAGGGGTCCAGATGATGATAGCGGCCATTGAAGTGATGCTGTCCAACAATTGATTTCTGAACTGCTTGTTTCATAGGGTTTTATTTCACATTTCAACATACAACATTTAAACAAAACATTATCTATCTCATTTTAAATTGACAAAACATTTTAAGGCACTGGAATGAGTTAAATTTTAATTTTAATTAATTGGGAAAGACTCAGAACAAGATAGTTCAGTTTTTCAGTGACAATTTACTTTGTATCCCAACAATCATACAAACATATGTCAGAGTTCCTGAACAGTTTGATTAATTATTGGCTTTAATGTCTGGTAAATACTGTCATCTTCTGAAACAATAAAAATTAATACAACCCAGCTTCTGGGTCTAAGTTCAACATGAAACTTGCTTTTGAACTGAGCTTTATCTCCGAAGTCAGAGGCAATGTCTACACTGACGTGACACATGTTACAGGGATTGCCTTAAATTAATCTGGATTGGCAACAGATCAACGCATGTAGCACAATTCATTTATTGCAAGTGAATAACTCTGCTTATTCTGGAATCTGTCCTGAGCCTAATTACAATCTAATATTCCTTTCAGTAATAAAACTTTGTGCCATCGGCAAAAGGAGAGGCATCTGTGACTCAGCGGTCAGATAGATGCCTAGATGCATGATCAGAGTCAGGGCTCTGGTGTGCCAGCTATTCATTACCTTTCAATGATGCTAATTCATCACATTACTACGAAAAGAGTAAAGAATCAATCAGAATGTCACTGGAAGCTGTCATATTAGGAAATTAAATCTAACTTGCTAGAGCTTGTTCTGTGATTCGTCTATTCCTCTATACCGCACTGCCTGATAGTCACAGGAATATCATTTAAACTTCTGTAATTAAAATGTATAAAAGCATTAAATTTGTCATATTAGAAGTATTTATTTAAAATAGATGATAGGTAAATTGAAAGGGTGTATTCTGATGCAGTGTTAGTCACACTGGACTCATTATTCGTTGCTAAATTTCAATGACTCATCCCATGAATTAAGTTGCAAATCATTTATTAGCTGACTTGGCACCTGGTGTATAAACGCCATCATTACCCCCAGGGCAAACGGAAAGGGATATTGCTAAAATTGTGACTGTAGCTGAGGTTACGATCAGGGTGGGGTGTGGAGTGGGATGAGAGACCGTGATTAGGAAGTAAAGGATGGAAAATAGGAATGAGTGGGTGACACCTATGAGTATATTTTGAAAGCAGAGTCAAGTTCAAGCACAAATCAAGTTTATTGCCATCGGCAAGTATACCCAGAGTATAAATGCCTGGAAAATAAGCTTTTTGCAATAGCTTCATAATATGTTATAAAGATTAACTTACGTAAATCTAAATTAACATAAATTTAAATCAACATATGGATTGGGAGCATTAAGGTAGGCTCCCCACCCATTTTCAGCTAACCATAGCTTAAATGTTGCTTTGTCAGTTGTTATCTGTAGCCATCTCTTTGACCAATGTACTGGAGCTCTTTGAGGAAGTCTCCTGAAAAGGAAAACATGTGGATGTGGAGCTCTTGGAGTTTGAGATCAGGTCTCACATAAGAAGTTGGTTAACAAATTTGGAGCATATGGAGTTGGATTTAATATACTGACTTGAATTTAAGATTTATTATTACATGGAAATCTAAGAGTGAAAATAGACATATCTTTGGTGAGTAGGGTACCACAATGATCAGTGCTTGGACGAACTATTCACTATCTCTCTGAATGCCTCGGCTGAGTAGACCAAATGTGATTTTCTTCTCAAGATGTACAATAAATGCTGGATACATTCTGCAGGTCAGGACGTATGTGTGGAAAGAGAAAGGGAATCAAGCGTTCAGGTCAAAGGCCCTTTGTCAAAACTTTGTCAGAATTTCACTGCCACTGTTTTTATTGTGTGTTTGGCAATGCTACAAGCTGGTGGGGTTGTGAGTAGGAGGAGGAGGGATATAGACAAGGTGATTGGTTAAGAAAGGATATGAGTGATGTATTACGGTGTGAAGTTATGCACTTTGATGCACCAAACAGAAAAGCAGAATAGTTTTTAAATGGTAAAAGATTACGTCATGTTGCTATTCAAAGGAACAAAGGTATTATTGTACAGATATCAGTGAATGCCAAGAGGAAGGTGTGGGAAGCAATTTGGAAAGTAAATGATAAATGATGCCCTTTATCATGAGAGCATTTACGTAGATAATTTACGTCATTGTGCATTTGCCACAAAACGCCAAATTTCATGTCAAATAAATCAGTGGTAGTAAATCTGATTCTGATATAAGGCTTTATTGAGACTATACTTGGTGTATTGTGCTCAGTTTGGATCTCCTTTCCTATAAAAAAGGACATAACTTGACAAAGAGTGGCTGCAGTGAAGGTTCACTAGACTGGCTACATAAGAAGAGATCGAACGGACTGCATCTTCACTCTCTGGAGTTCCGGAAAAAAAAAGTTGAAATTTTATAGGGCTTTACAGGCAGTATGAAGAAGGGATGTTCCTTCTCCCTGGCAGAAAAGTTTAGCACTACAGTCTCAGAACATGAAGAGGCCATTTAGTTCTGAGTTGAGGGAGAAATTTCCCCAAGTTGAGGCAGTGCATATTTAGAACTTTCTATCCTAGTGAGCACAGTTACAGATTTCATTCGAAAGTTAGATCAATAGATTTTTGATTCATCTAACCTGGTCAAACTGAATTAGGTCCAACTTAAATGGATTAATGTTAACTGCTGGTGATTTTGCAGCAGTTGGGTGAATTCACCCATACTTGCTGGCTTAGATATCCAGTCTTGAGTATTACAGTATGTCTCAGATCCTCGTTTATATATTGCCAGTATAGTAGCCAATAGAAATGGATGAAAAGTACAGTGCTTATCAAAAGTATTCACCATTCCCCTCGAAGTTTTCATATTTATTATTTTACAACATTGAATCACAATGGATTTAATTTGATTTTTTTGACACTGATCAGCAGAAAAAGACCCTTTCGTGTCGCTGTAAATAGATCTCTACAAAGTGATCTAGATTAATTAAAAATATAAAACACAAAATAACTGATTGCATAAGTATTCACCTCTTTTAATATGACACACCAAATCATCACTTGTGCAGCTAATTGGTTTTAGAAGTCACATAATTAGTTAAATGGAGATCTGTGGGTAGTTAAGGTGTTCCAATGGATTGTAGGAAAAATACACCTGTATCTGGAAGGTCCAGCTGCTGGTGAGTCAGTATCCTGGCAAAAACTACACCATGAAGACAAAAGAACACTCTAAGTAACTCTGCAAATATGTTGTTGAAAAGCACAAGTCAGAAGTTGGATACAAGCAAATTTCCAAGTCACTGAATATCCCTTGACTTGCAGTTAAGTCAATATCAAGAAATGGAAAAAAAAATGGCACAGCTGTAAACTTGCCTAGAGCAGGCTGCCCTCAAAAACTGAGTGACTGTGCAAGAAAGGGACTAGTGAGGGAAGCCACCAAGAAACCTATGACAACTCTGGAGGAGTTACAAGCTTCAGTGGCAGTGACTGTGCATACAACAACTGTTGCCCGGGTGCTTCACCAGTCAAAGCTTTTTGGGAGAGTGGCAAAGAGAAAGGCACTGTTGAAAAAACTCACATGAAATCTTGGCTAGAGTTTTCCAGGAGTCATGTGACAGATGCCAAAGTCAGCTGGAAGAATGTTTTATGGTCTGATGAAACCAAAATTGAGCTTCTCGGCCATCAGACCAAATGCTATGTTGGCTATATCATCAACGACACACCATCCCTGCCGTGAAGCATGGCAGTGGCTTTTGTGGGGATGCGTCACTACAGCAGCCCCTGAAAGGCTTGTGAAAATAGAGAGTAAAATGAATATAGCAAACTACAGGGAAATCCTAGAGGAAAACCTGATGCAGTCTGCAAGAGAACTGAGACTTGGGAGAGGACTTGTTTTCCAGCAAGACAATAATCAAAACATAAAGCCAAAGCTACACAGGAATGGCTTAAAAACAACAAAGTTAATGTCCTGGGGTGGCCAAGTCAGAGTCCAGACCTCAATCCAATTGTAGCTGGACTTGAAAACGACTGTTCACTTCAGATCCCTGTACGATTTGACGGAGCTTAAAGCCAAATTAAATCCACTATGATTCAATGTTGTAAAACAATAAAACATGAAAACTTCCAGGTGGGGGGGGGGGGGGTGAATACCTTATATAGGCACCTTAGATAGGGAAGATCAGACTAACACAGTTGCTAGCCAGTATCAAAGCAAAGTCAAGATTGAAGATTAAAGTTTACCCATCACATGTACATTGAAACATATAGTAAAATGAGTAGTTTGCATTAACAATCAACACACCCGAGGGTATGCGGGTGGCAGCCCACAAGTGTTGCCATAGAGTCCAATGCTAACATGACATGATAACAATGCTCAGCGGAACAATGCTGAACACAACAAGCAACTACACAACACCAGCAAAACAAGCCCTGTTCTTCCCTCCTGCCGACAAACATTTATAGTTCCCTAACCCCTGCCTTCAGCAGACACAGTCTCGGACTTGGGTTGGCAGATATTGGGCTTTGATTTCCTCAGCAAACTCACAGATACTCACAGACTTGGGGATCTAGCCAATGTGCCTTGTGTTTTGGACTTTTGATTCGACCATCAGTCCTCAGTCTTTGGCATCAACCCCAGGGATCCGATGATCACTGAACACTAGACCTTGAACTATGGATTCTCCAATGATGGGACCCCAAAAATTTGGCCTCAATCTCTGGTCTCACCGATTTGCAAACCCAGGAGGTCATCAGACCTTGAGTCCTTGCCTTTCTCTACATGGAAATCAGCTTCCAGAAACTGGTGACAAATTGCTGACCCTAGCGAGGCCACCAGCCCTTACCCACACTGGTCTGCTGACCCAATATCTTGCCGGACATCCTGGCCCTGTCCATGGATTTTCCACCTCCACATCATCCTTGGTCCTGCTGCAACTGAGTGCAATGTTCTTGTGACACCAAAGTTCAAAGTAAATTTTATTATCAAAGTACATATATGTCACCGTATAAAACCCCGAGATTCATTTTCTTGAGGGCATACTCAACATATCTGTAGAATAATAACCATAACAGAATCAATAAAAGACTGCACAACAAGCGTGTTCAAAAGAGTGCAGAAGACTACAAATTGTGCAAATATAAAGAGAAGAAATAATAATAATAAATAAATTAGCAATAAATATGGAGAACATGAGATGAAGAGTACTTGAAAGTGAATCTTGAAAGTTGTGAGAATATTTCAAGGATGAGGCAACTGAAGTTCAGTGAAGTTATCCCCTTTGGTTCAAGTGCCTGATGGTTAAGGGGCAGTAACTGTTCCTGAACCTGGTGGTGTAAATCCTGAGGCTCCTGTATCTTTTTCCTGATGGCAGCAGTGAGAAGAGAGCATGTACTGGGTGGTGGGGGTCCCTGATGATGGATACAACTTTCCTGTGACAGCATTTCATGTAGATGTGCTCAATGGTTGGGAGGGCTTTACCCGTGATGGATTGGGCCATATCCACTATTTTTTGTCTGATTTTCTCTTCAAGGGCATTGGTGTTTCCATACCAGTCTGTAATGCAGCCAGCCAATATACTCTCCACTACACATCCATAGAGGTTTGTCAAAGTTTTAGATGTCATACTAAATCTTCACTAACTCCTAAGGAAGTAGAGGTGCTCTCATGCTTTCTTTGTAATTGCACTTACGTGCCAGGCCCAGGACAGGTCTTCTGAAGTAATAGCACCTGGGAATTTAAAGTTGCTGACCCTCTCCACCTCTGATCCTCTGGTGAGGACTGGCTCATGGACCTCTGGTTTCCTTCTCCTGAAGTCCACAATCAGCTCCTTGATCTTGCTGACATTGAGTAAAAGGTTGTTGTTGTGGCACCACTCAGCCAGAGTTTCAATCTCCCTCCTATACGCTGATTCATCACCACCTCTTGTTCAGCCGATGACAGTGGTGTCATCAGCAGACTTGAATATGGCATTGGAGCTGTCCTTAGCCACACAGTCATAAGTGTAAAGTGAGTAGAGCAGGGGGCTAAGCAGACAGCCCTGTTGTGCACCTGTGCTGATGGAGATTGTGATCTCCAGCACTCAACCAGTTGAACTATCTTACTCCTAGATGCCTCCTTGTTGCCATTTGAGATTCTGCCAACAAGAATGGTGTCATTGGAGAATGGCCGAGAGTGTAGGGAGGATAGCTTCACTAGTAAGCAGGTGCATTACAGAAATGAAATGAGTTATCATCATGGAATGCAAAGGGAACTGAAAGGAAAGGGGTATTACAGCTGTGTACTATTTGAAGCATACAGGATGTCCATCAGACAGAATGAATTCAAATATCTCCTTATAGGATAAAGGGAAATAGGAAATAAACCATCAGAACAATTAAGAGTAGTTGATTATTTCTGTCTTCCCAAACTTGCTCACAAGTAAGCAAACATATAAATCAGATCCACACAAATCATCTCATAACATTTTCAGCTTTTTTAGTTGGTTTTCTTCTCTGCATTTCAGCTTACCATTTCTCCCTCCTTGAAGGTTTGATATACTGTATCATTTGCTTCCTATTTGAACTGAGCTGTGTCTTTCTTCATTTTAGCTTGCCATTGCTGTTTATTCGCTCAACAAATGAAGGCCAGCATTTTTCTGTCCATTTGACCCCACATGGTAACATCTTTCCATGATCCAGGCCCCCTGTGTGCTACATCTTAAAACAGGTTCCTGCCTTGTCAGATTTCACATTTATTCTTCTTCCTCAAATCCCTTGCTCTTTCTAGAGTCAGAGAACAAAAGTTCCCATGAAGAGTCAACTTCTGCCTCAGCTAATTCTATGACCAATCTCTTGCTGCTGATACTGTGTTCAGTCATGTGCAAATTATGTTTATTTACATACAAGATTTTGTTTGTGACTTTGGAAGCTTGTGAATAATGGTCATTATGAGTGTTGGCAGAATATTGAACTGTAATGGTATCTTGGGAGTAGGAGGTGGCTATTTAACTCTTTATACTATCCCCTATGATGTAGACAGAGACAGAGTCACAAATACATTAAATTGCAACTCCGATTTGTTCATCTTTGAAAATAGCTTAATTTCTACCCTTGTTTCTCCTTTTCCTGTTCAGAGCGGATGAGGTTCTGTTGAAGATGCTAACCAGACTTCAGTTCTTTATGGTGGTGGTAGCCGCTCCCAGGGGCTCACAGCCGACTGCTTTTTGATATTCCAAGGACGTGGCCTAGAAGACAAGCATGCCTTGAGGGTTCTGAGGTTTTGTGGCCCAGTGGACGGGTTGATTCTTAGCCGGTACCACCGACCGAAGAGTCACACGAGAAAATGGAACATAGGAAACTAATGAAATCTGAAAATATTATAAAATGATTTATGTGGATCAGGTTTAAGTGGATCATTTCCACATCTACTCTGTCTAGGCCTTCCAACATTCAAAAGAAAGGTTTAAATGAGACCCCTCCTCATCCTTCTAAATGACAGCGAGTACAGATCCAGAGCTATCAAACAATTCTCTCCAATGCCAACACATTTTTTCTGAGATAAGGAGCCCAAAACTGTTCACAATACTCAAGCTAAAGCCTCGCCAGTGCCTTATAAAGCCTCACCATCATGCCCCTGCTCTTGCTTTCCAGACCTGTTGAAATGAATGCTAACATTGCATTTGCCTTCCTCACCACCAACTCAAACTGCAAGTTAACCTTTAGGGTATCCAGCACAAGGACTCCCAAGTCCATTTGCATCTTAAGTTTTTGGATTTTCTCCCCATTTATTAAATAGTCTGCACATTTATTTGTACTACCAAAATACATAACCATGTATTTTCCAACACTGTATTTAATTTGCAACTTCTTGCCCACTCTCCTAATCTACCTAAGTCCTTATGTAGCTGACTGTTTGCTAAACTCTACCTGCCCCTGCACCAATCTTCATATCATCTGCAAACTTGGCAACAAAGCCAGTTATTCCATTAACTAAATCATTGATATACAACATAAAAATAAGTGGTCTCAACACTGACCCCTGCAGAAAACCACTAGTCACTGGCAACCAACTAGAAAAGGATCCTTTTATTCCCACTTGCTGCCTCCTACTAATCAGCCAGTGCTCTAATCATTCCTGTAATAGAATGGGCTCTTATCTTTGGTAAGCACCCTCATGTGTGTCGCCATGTCGAAGGCCTTCTGAAAGTCCAAATATACAATATCCACTGCACCCCCTTTATCTATTCTACTTGAAATCTAGAAACATAGAAAACCTAGAGTACAATACAGGCCTTTTGGCCCACAATGCTGTGCTGAACATGTACATACTTTAGAAATTACCTCGGTTACCCATAGCCCTCTAAGCTCCTCGTACTTATCCAGGAGTCTCTTATAAGTCCCTATTATATCTGCCTCTACCACAGTCATTGGCAGCCCATTCCACACACTCACCAGTCTCTGCATAAAAAACATACCCCGACATCCTTTCTGTACCTACTTCCAAGCACCTTAAAACTGTACCCTCTCGTGTTAGCCATTTCAGCCCTGGGAAAAAGCCCTTGACTACCCTTACAATCAATGTTTCTCATCATCTTATACACCTCTATCAGGTCACCTCTCATGCTTCCTTGCTCCAAGGAGAAAAGGCCAAGTTCAGTCAACCTATTCTTGTAAGGCATGCTCCCCAATCCAGGCAACATCCTTGTAAATATTCTCTGTACCCTTTCTATAGTTTTCACATCCTTCCTGTAGTGAGGTGATCAGAACTGAGCACAGAACTCCAAGTGAGGTCTGACCAGGATCCTATATAGCTGTAACATTACCTCTCAGCTCTTGAGCTCAATCCCAGGGTCGATGAACACCAATACACCATATGCCTTCTTAACCACACAGTCAACCTGTGCAGCAGCTTTGAGAGTCCTTGGATCCTCAAGATCCCTCTGATCCTCCACACTACCAAGAGTCTTACCACTAATACTATAGTCTGCCATCATATTTGACCTACCAAAATGAATCACCTCACACTTATCTGGGTTGAACTCCATCTGCCACTTCTCAGTCCAGTTTTGCATTCTATCAATGTCCCATTGCAACCTCTGACAGCCCTCCACACTATCCACAACACCCCCAACCTTTGTGTCATCAGCAAATTTACTAACCCATCTCTCCACTTCCTCATCCAGGTCATTTAAAAAAAATCACAAAGAGAAGGGGTTCCAGAACAGATCCCTGAGGCACACTATTGGTCACCGACCTACATGCAGAATATGACCCATCTACTTAGCCTTCTGTGGGCAAACCAATTTTGGATCCACAAAGCAAGATCCCCTTGGATCCCATACCTCCTTACTTTCTCAATAAGCCTTGTATAGGGTACCTAATAAATTCACCTTCTCTATCACCTGCCTATCCTTCTTCTCACACTGCCTGTAAGCTTTCTCAGTTTGTGACCAAACTGCCCCTTCCTCCATCTCTTTATTTTGGTTCCCTCCCCCAGCAATTCTAGTTTAAACTCTTCCCAATAGCCTTAGCAAACCTCCCTGCCAGGATATTGGTCCCCCTCGGATTCAAGTGTAATCCATCCTTTTTGTACAGGTCATGCCTGCCTCAGAAGAGGTTCCAATGATTCAGAAATCTGAATCCCCGCCCCCTGCTCCATTCTCTCACCCACACATTTATCCTCCACCACACTCTATTCCTATACTCACTGTCACGTGGCACAGGCAGTAATCCCGAGATTACCACCTTTGAGGTCCTGCTTCTCAACTTTCTTCCTAACTCCGTGTAGTCTGTTTTCAGGACCTCTTCCCTTTTCCTACCCTATGTCATTGGTACCAATATGTACCACAATCCCAGGCTGTTCACCTTCCCTCTTCAGGATATCATGGATGCGATCAGAAACATCCCGAACCCTGGCACCTAAGAGGCAATCTATCATCCATGTTTCTTTCCTGCGTCCACAGAATTGTCTGTCTGACCCCCTAACTATAGAGTCCCCTGTCACTTCCTTTCCCTACCTTTCTGAACCACAGGGCCAGACTCTGTGCCAGAGGCACAGCCACTGTTGCATCCCCCAGGTTGGACATCCCTCCCATTAGTACTCAAATGGGAGTACTTATTGTTAAGGGTGACAGCCATTGGGGTATTCTCTAGTATCTGACTCTTGCCCTTCCCTCTTCTGACTGTTACCCACTTATCTGTTTCCCGAGGCCCTGGTGTGACATCTTGCCTATAGCTCCTGTCTATCACTTCCTCTCTTTCCCTGACCAGACAACGATCATCGAGCTGCATCTCCAGTTCCGCAACCCGGTCCCTAAGGAGCTGCAGCTCGATGCACTTGGTGCAGACATGGTTGTCCGGGAGGCTGGAAGTCTCCCAGACTTCCCACATCTGACACCCAGTACAGAACACCAGCCTCACAGACATACTTTCTATTCCTTTTCTTCATAAGTAATTTACCTCGCCTCGACCTGTTATCCCCAAAGCCTTGTTAAGCCAAGGACCTCCTACTCTAATTCCCTCTACTCCAATGCCTGCTCTATAAAGCTATCTTCTTTTTAAATTCTTCCAGCCAGTCTAACTCAATGACGTCCATGCGCCTGCGCAGTTGTGCCTCGTTTAAATCTCCTCAAAGAATTCCAGAAGTTTTTTGAGGTAAGATTTTCCCTCAAGGGAACCATACTGACTTTTCCCTACCTTGTCTAAGTATTCTATAACCGCATTCTTAACAATTGACTCCGATATCTTCCCAACCACTGAGGTCAGGTTAACTGGTCTATAATTTCCTTTCTGCTGCCTTCCTCCTTTCTTAAATTGTGGAGTGACATTTGCAACTTTCCAGTCCTCTGGCACCATGTCAGAGTCCAATGATTTTTGAAAGATCATTACTAATGCCTCCACAATTTCTACCGTTACCCCTTTCGGAACCCTCGGATGCAATTGATCTGGTCCAGGAGACATGTCCTCTTAGTCTTTCAGCTTTTTGAGCACCTTCTTCCTTGTAATAATAACTGCACCCACTTCTCTTCCCCCACACCCTTCAACACCCTGCACACTGATGCAAAATTTAGTTCATCTGCCATCTTCTTGCCCCACATTATTATTTTTCCAGCCTCATTTTCTTGTGGTCCTATATCCACTCTCATCTCTTTTATTGTTTATATACTTGGAAACACTTTTACTTTCCACTTTGATATTATTTGTTAGCTTGCTTTCGTATTTTATATTTCCTTCCTTATGATTCTTTTGGTTACTCTCTATAGGTTTGTAAAAGCTTACCAATCCTCTATGTTCCCACTCATTTTTTGTTTTGTTGTGTGCCTTTCTTTTGCTTTTACATTAGTTTTGACTTCCCTTGTTAGCCATGGTTGTACTGTTTTTTCATTTGAGCATTTCTTCGTTTTTGGAATAATCTATTGTGCACCTTCCTTATTTTTTCCAGAAACACACACCATTGCTGCTCTGCTGTCATCCCTGCCAGCATTTCCTTTCAACTTACTTGGCCAGCTGCTCTCTCATACCACTGTAATTTCCTTTACTCCACTGAAATACTGCTACGTCAGACATTACTTTCTACCTTTCACATTTAAAGTTGAACCCAATCATATTGTCATCACTGCCTCCTAAGGGCTCTTTTACCTTAAGCTCCCTAATCACTTCCAGTTCATTCCATAACACCCAATCAGTATTGCAAATCCCCTAGTAGGCTCAATGACAAACTGCTCTAAAAAAGCCATTTCATAGGTATTCAACAAACTCACTCTCTTGAGATCTATTACCAACCTAATTTTCCCAATCGACTTGTAAGTTGAAATCCCCATGACTATCATAACACTGCTATTTTGGCATGCCTTTTCTATTTCCCATTGTAATTTGTGGTCCACATCCCAGCTACTGCTGGGAGACCTGTATATAACTGACGTCATGGTCCTTTTACCCTTGCAGTTTCTTAACTCAACCCACAATGATTCAACATCCTCCAATCCTATGTTACATCTTTCTACTGATTTGATATCATTCTTTCCCCTAATAAAGTCACCACTAAATACACAATCTCTTTATACATTAAACTGTGTATTTAGGTTCCTAAAGGGAAGTGATCAGACAAAGTCCAATGTTGTGATGCATGTTTGGATTCTGTGTCTAACCCCTGCCTAGCATACATGTTGAATATAGAAAAAGGCAAAACTTAATCGGAGTGTATTTGAAAAATGATGAAAATTGGAATATGTTAAAGTAATTAGTTTAGAGATATGGAGATAAATGAACTTAAACTGATATATATATATATATATAAATGTTTCTCTCGTTATTAGGAATCTTTTTTTTCTGGAAGTGAGAATTACATGTAAATAAAGGAGAATAAAAGTATTTCAATTGGCAAATTGGTGGAATCCACTTTCCACATACTCTGTATCTTGTGAAGCATGACTAATTTGCAATAGTCGATAAATTAGTCTTAGATGGTCTTTTTTCATTTGAGTTTTCATTTCTTTCATGCATTCCTTCAGGGTTAATCCATTGACTGTAGAAATTGGATAGATTAATTCAACATAATTTAGACTGATAATGACTGAAAACGTCCTCGATATTTGGAAGAAAAGTTGCAGAATCTGATTTTTGCTGCTTTATCCAGTAGAGAATATCTAAATGTAGGAGGATCCTAAAACTATTTGCTTACTGTGTTACAGCAAGTCAGCAGAACCATGAGAACGTCTACATGTGTTGTAATTGTATGTGATGTAGAAAGTGAATGGCAATGTGAAAGTGTCCTTGACTTGAAAGGTTAAATTTGTTTCCTCTGTACTGGTGGTGTTAGACCTGCTGAGTGACTCTAACATTTTCCATTTTTGTTTCAAATGTCCAGCTTCCGCAGCTTTTGCTTCAATCACTGAAATGAAATCTGGGCTCACACTTGAATCTGGGATATTAGCAATGTTACGGAGAAACAATGGTCTACTGTCTCATTACTAGTTTTACTATTTATCTTCCTGTAAATGTTAACCAAGGGCAATACTTACAGAAAGCTGTCAAGATATCAACAGACAGCTTCATGTCTGGGCAATGATCTGCGGATCTACTTGGGTATTATACAGTCGGCCCTCCTTATCCGCGAGTTCTGCATGCGCGAATTCAACAAACCGCGAATCAAGAAAACCCGGAAGTGCTCTTCCAGTACTCGTTGTTTGAGCATTTACAGACTTTTTTTTGGTCATTATTCCATAAACAATGCAGTATAACAACTACTTACATTGTATTAGGTATTATAAGTAATCTAGAGATGATTTAAAGTATACGGGAGGATGTGTGTAGGTTATCGTGGATCGGGATCGAAAAAAGTCAGAAGTTCTCTTACTAAGTAAGTCGGAACAGCTAAATCCAGTATTATTTAGTGTCAGTAGTCTAACTTTTGTCTTACAAAATAGTATATATTTTACCTTTCTATGCATATAAAGCACTTAAGAAACATATGTATTTCAATAATTAAACCACTGCATTGCTTAGTAATCATTGTAGCTTTCATCGGGGCAGGGCTTTTCTCACTTTATCCTTTAAAATTGTTCCGATCGTTGACCAACTATAGCCTAATGCTTTTCCAATGACCGATGGCATTTCACCTCTTTCCAATCGCTTTATTATTTCCACTTTATTTTCAATCGTGACCGTAATTATTTCTGTGAACAGAAACACTGCGGATTCAGAGCTCTGCTGCTGGGTCCTAATGTCCACCTCACTGAGACAAGTTAAATAAGGTCCGGGGTTCAGCTGGGTCCCAAGGTCCACCTCATTGAGATAGGTTGAATAAGGGACTTGAGCATCCGCGTTTTTTGGTATCCGCGAGGGATCCCGGAACCAATCCCTCGTGGATAAGGAGGGCCGACTGTATCTTCATTGCATAAAATACCGGATATATTTCACTTCAGTTGCATCCTGACAGTCTCTCCTCAGATTCTGCTTATCCACTTGAGTAATTGAAGGCAATCTTTCTCTTCCAGCACAATTTTCTGGGATGAACCCATGTTACATGCATCAGATATGTCCTGTACTCATGCACCCCCATACCTAATAAAGTGGCCACTCAGTGTACGTTTGTGGCCTTTTGCTATTATAGCCTATCTACTTCAAGATTCGACCTGTTGTACATTCAGAGACACTCTTCTGCACAGCACTGTTGTAACATATTGCTAGTTTGAGTCATTGTCAATTTCCTGTAGCTTCAAACAATCTGGCCATTCTCCTCCATCCTCTTTCGTTTATAAGGTGTTTAAGATATTTAGGTATTTGCATTAATGAGCTGGTGTACAGGGTACATAATAAAGTAGCCACTGCGTGTATACTACTGACACACACAGAGTTAATTTTATCTTATGCTTATTTAATTTAGTTAAATAGAACAACTATGGACAAAAGCAAAATCCCAGCATTTGATATTTCTTAACACACAAAACTGCTTCCCCTTAAGTCCTGATACAGGGTCTTAAATCAAAATGTTGACTTATACAATACCATTTGCCTCCAAAGATGTCACTGAATTGCTGGATATTAAGGGGATCAAGGGAAATATGAACAGTGGTAAAAAAGAAGCAAATGTGGAGAAGAAAATTAACCATGACCTTAATGAATGATAAGTCTCAAAGGGCCAGATGGCTGCCTAATCCTTATGATATTTGCAAAAATTTGCTCATTAATTAGTTTAGTCCAAAAAGCAATGTAATTTGAGTATGTTTTAAAATTTTGCGGGAATTTGACATTGATTCCTTTAGTCCAGTCAGATACTTAACCAGTAATCTGACAGGTTTCTAAAGCTGTCATAACTCAGGAGGGCGGGGGTGTCGGCAGTAGGGGCACAAGTTCCCAGTACCGATTACCGATTAAATGCTCCCAATGGCGTGCATTTCAAATAGCCTCCGGCAACCAAGTCTTTCTCCTGGCCTTCTCATATGGCTTAGTTACTAAGTCCAGTGGAACCTTTTCTACTGATAGGAGAAGGGGTGAAGGCAGGTTACTTGCATCTTAAAATCAGTTGCTTTGCTCAGAAGGGGTTTGTCAGCCATGATTGACAGCTCATCTAGGAGAAGAAAGACTCTCATCTTAAATCTCTGTTGCCTTGCAGCTACACCTACTCACGGGGAAGGCTTTAGGAGTAAACCCCTGGAGTTCCTACGTTGAGTTCAATGCTGTCTAGCAACTCCTGCAAAGCTGCTGGTGCCCAACCATATTGGTCTCTGCTGTTCCTTTGAATTCATCAACTGTGTGGGGAGGGGGAGCCTGCTGCACGGGCAATGGCTTTCTCTCCATACTGTACCACCCTGGCTTGTGTACTGGCTTACATATCGTCTTCGACGCAGATAACTTGGACACAATGTCTATGGTTGATCCTAAGCAACGGGGGCCTTATTAGCTTAGAGTAGGGGATAATAAAGTATTTTTCCATGTAATGAATTAAACCAATAGATGCAACAAATGCATTTTGTTTCTCTGCACTCTCTCCAAATTCTTGCCTTTTATCTTCCGTTTATTTCTTCACTTAACTGTAATTTGCCCTTTGCAGATCCTCTGCTTATTTCTCAAAATTCAGTATTATCGATTAAGCTGCTGGACTGTTGATATTGATGATGATGATGCTAGATTTCTTGATTATGTGCAGCATAATTTCAAAGCACGTCATTCTGCAAAATAAGCTCAAACAACAGGAAGTTTAACTGACAGCAAACACATTGAGATTCCTACTCCAGCATGATGCAACATAGTATATCAAGTTTCCATTATTTCAATTCAACACTGGTCCTATTTTATTTTGCCAATGTTCCAATTCACTTCAAATTCTACCAATCACTTCCTCACAAGGGGTCATTTATGGTGGCCAATATTTTTGGAAAATGAAAGCAAATCGGAGTACTTGGAGTAAATTAATATGGTCACAGGGAGATTCCACATATAAAGCTAAATGCACAGCCATACCCATGATATAAAGGGGTGATAACTTTCAGCGGAAGATATTTCAGATGACCTTGAAAAGCAATGTGGAACGATTTCCAGGGTAGCAGGCCTGGATTCAGACTGCATTATCTTAGCCTGGTTTTTATAATATAGACTGGTTATCAATGGGGCTCAGCAAAAGGGCTGGCTGGGTGGAAGAGTGAAAGTACAGGTCCTATCATAGGTCCATAGAGTTATACAGCACAGAAACAGGCTATGTGTTCCAACTCATTCATGATGACCAAAATGCTAAAAGAGGGAATTGCATGGCAATACCCAGCTTAATGCCATCTCAGCTTTATTCGCCATATACATTTACATGTATTAGGTATCTGCTGTGGTGTGTTGGTCAGGATGCAACGTACAGCAAAACAACAACATTCAACAGTTATAAAGAAAAAAAAGAAATGAATAAAAAATAAAGTGGGAGGTTTAAGTATGAATATGGAAAATATGTTCATAAATACATAAATACTAGCATGTAGTTACAACGTAAACAGCTGGTCAACTGGCATGACAACAAGGATCTGAGTCTGAACTTGACGAGGACCAAGGAAATCATTGTGGACTTTGGGAAGGTGCAGATAAACCGCCTCCCTCTATGCATACATGGCTCTTCTATAGAGAGAGTTGAGTGCACCAAGTTCCTGAGAGTTCACATCATGGATGACCTCACCTGGCCCTTCAATATCACCTCCCTAAATGAGAAGACGCAGCTGTCCCTCCGCTTCCTGAGGTGGTTGAGGCAAGTGAGACTCTTGACCTCCCCCTCCAACCTAACATCATAACTGAATTTTTGGGAGCACCACTGAGAGTAACCTCACAAACTGCATCTTCATTTGGGATGGAAGCAGCCAGGCACCAGACCAGAAATCCCTACAAAGGTGTGTGAGAATGGCCGAGAGGATCTCAGAGATCTCCCTACCATCCATCAGGGATATTTATAAGGAATACTGTGTACGCAGGATCCTTGGTATTCTGAAGGATCCCACCCATCCTCTTTGACATTCTACCATCAGGCAGGAGACTCCAATGCATAAAGACAAGAACAGTCACGTTGGGAAACAACTTCTTCCCTCAGGCCACCAGGCTTCTGAACTCCCTGCTGCATTGCATTCCAAGTGTCACTGGATAATTTATAATGCACCCTACAATATTTAATTTATGTACTTTACTTTGTTTATCTATGCATAATTCATTTGTAGATATAATTCTTAATTTCCCAAGTTATTGTGTGATATATGTGTGTTATGTGTACTACTGTGCTTCACATCTTGGTCTGGAGATATGTTGTCTTGTTTGACAGTATACATGTACATAGTTAAATGACAATAAACTTGACTTGATTTGAGATTTAGGTTGTAGGATGGCTGGTAGACTATATTTAAAAATGAAGGCACTCACTTTATAACTCCTTAACCTTCTTCCTGCACCATGTCAAAGTTCACCATGCAATGCACTTAGCTGTTTCTCTCTCTCCTGAGCATGAGGCCAGAAGACTTCCTAAACCCTCCCTATTGTACCTCATTTGCACTGGATTTGTTAATGCCTCCAATCCATTATTTGAGAATCTGGTTATGCATGCGTGCGTGTACTCACATACATGATATATGCACTTACATGATTGGTCATTGCTCAATATATCAAAACACAGGATCGTTTTTAAAAAATGTTTGTTGCAGTTGCAAGATATCTCTCCTTAAAAGGCCAGCTCAGCCCAAAGATTTTTTTGATTCACATCTCCTGATGGTGCACAAAGTCAATCGACATCATGGACAGAACTGACTGCAAAAAGAAATCTATTCAAGCAGCAGCAAGCATGAGTGTAACAAGCATCTCACAAGGCTGTGAATAGGCATGAGTGAAGTATTCACCACAAACACTCCCTATGTTGCCAGTTTTTATAATTCCTTCTGATTATGGATCTTTTCAGGGGCATCCAGCTTTCAGTTTCTTTCTGAACTACAAAGAAAAATTAAAACTAAAATTCAGAGAGAGAGAGTCACTGTTAATGATTCTCATCAATTGCATCACTCTATTGATGCTCACTGGGGAACTAATTATCTCACAAATGCAGCCTTTCCACTCTGACCACCTCTCCCATACCACCCTCAATTTGTTTGGGTTACATATGTTTAACAAAACCCATATATCTACACAAAGTGACCCAAGGACATACAGAATTAACTTGACCGTGAAAGCAACCCTAAAGCTTCCTACTGTGAAAGAAATATAGAGACCCCAGACATTTCGCAGTGCCAATATCCAGAGGAAATATTGAGTAGGGTGTCTAGATTCTAGTCCTCATAACCCACGTGAGATAGTGGAATTAGGAGTTCCAGTTAGAATTTTGATTAGGTCCAAATCTGGCATTGCTGATTGCTTACCCCACACTCCCCATTATAAGAATAATTTGATTTTTTTAAAATGCAAGGCCAACTTCCGAAGTCACTTTCATTGCCAGACCCAGGAGTTAATTTTTTCCTCCAATTTTCAGCATGGATGGACCAGATCATTGCCAAAGAGCTTTTTGCTGTACTAATTTTCACAGACAATATAACTTGCCTTTCCTTGAAGTAATCAAAAGACATCAGTACATTCAGTTCGTCAAAGTACCCGGTATTGTTTACAAGCATTTGGCAGGAAACTTTTAGGAAACACATGGGTCCTGTTAAGCATGCTAAGGCAACAGAGCAGCCAAGTTTAATTGCTTTCAATTTGCCTCTGTTTTACTGGGGAAACAAAACTTAATAAATTTCAGTCGAAACCTACCATAACTTTATCAAAATTTCTTACTGTTGGCAGTAGTCTCATCTCAACAACTGTGAGATACCAGGTGAGGAAAGGTCTCCTATTTGCCCTTTCTCTTAACTATAAAATATTTTCTTAAATGTAAGAAGGAATTGAATTAAACTCTAAGAGATGCCTGCTATTGGAAAATTTTTGGCTCTCCCATTGGCACCAAGTTGCAAATTGTGTCTAAAGCGGCTATTGAGGTCAAAGCTGTGCGTCATTTGGATGTGAAGCAATTACCCTTGGCTATCCTGTGTCAATCAGGATTTAAAAGCAATCTCAGTACAGAGTAACAACATTTAGAATTCTTGATGTTTATACAGATTAGTGGATCTGTTACACACAATGATTCATTCTCTCTTCATGAAAGAACTTTTAAACAGAGTTCTATGAACATAATCACAAATGAATGCTGCATTAATATAAAACAGAAGTCAGGGACAAATATATTTCCACAGTGTATACTATGCAGTAAAACATCAATATACAAAACATTAAAATAAAAAATGGACTAAATTTCCATTTCCATTAAGTGGTAATTTTGGAATATTCAATTACCTTAAAAAATCATGCATATGGCAGAATCATCAGGAAATTCTGATTGGTATAAAGAGGTATAGAATTCTTGAAAAGATTCATTAATTTCATCATGGTCAACCATCAAAATACCATCCCGTTTACAAACTTTAATAATCTGACGTTTAGCTGAAGCAATTTTCAATTGGTTGGCCAATAATTTACCCAATTTATCACCATGTATATAAAATCGATTCTTAGTTTTAAGTAACTGATTTTCAATCAGGGATGTTAATAACAAACTGTGTTGCATCTGAAGTTCAACTCTCTTTTTATAAGCTCCAGATTAGGAGCAGCAGAATATTTTTTTAATCAATTTCTTTAATCTTATCAACCAATGTACATATTTCATTATTAATTCATTTTTTCAATCCAGCAGAATATGAAATAATTTGGCCATGGAAGTATACTTTAAAGTATCCCATAATATCCCACTGGAAATTTCTTCCATCTAGTTATTTGAAAAGATAAAGGCGATGTGTTCTATAATAAAGTTAACAAAGTTTAAGTCCTGAAGTTGAGTAGAATTGAACCGCCATTGTCTAGCGCTAAAAGTTATATCAGTTAATTTGATTGATAGTTTCAAGGGCTCAAGATCGGAAACGGCGATTGCATTGTACTCACAGGGAGTAACAGACGGAACTAATCGAGAGTTGATAAAATTTCCATCTCCAACTGTTAGAATCATTGCACTTTATTGAACTGTAATGGAAAAGTATTTTATCTCCAGAGGGTTTGAATAGGTGGGGCAGTTATTGCTTACATGTTATTGAATTCCAATATAATACTCACCTAAGACTGCAATGACAACTCAGAGTTTGAGCAGAGGAAGTGAATCTGACCTGTGAAGGTAATGCAGTCTGTTATTCAGAGCTCTGAAAAATCTCATCGCAAATGCTGAGTAACTCTTTAATTAGTACACCACTCATCCGATCTAATGAGCACTGCTATTCTTGCAGGTTGTGCTCTGTGGATGACTGGGGTTCCAACTTACAAACCACCATGATTCAGCCCCGGCAATATCAATGTGTCCAACGTGGTCTCCAAGCAAGATTCTTACACATACAATATGTCTGCTTACCAAATGCTGCCTTCACTATTAGGGAACAATACAGGAGTTTGGAAAGGCAATAAGCTAATTTAAAAATTGTTCAGGATCTAATACATCACATAGAACATAGAACATAGAATAGTATAGCACATTACAGGCCCTTCGGCCCACAATGTTGTGCCGAACCTCAAACCCTGCCTCCCATATAACACCCCACCTTAAATTCCTCCATATACCTGTCTAGTAGTCTCTTAAACTTCACTAGTGTATCTGCCTCCACCACTGACTCAGGCAGGGCATTCCATGCACCAACCACTCTCTGAGTGAAAAACCTTCCTCTAATATCCCCCTTGAACTTCCCTTCCCTTACCTTAAAGCCATGTTCTCTTGTACTGAGCAGTGGTGCCCTGGGAAAGAGGTGCTGGCTGTCCACTCTGTCTATTCCTCTTAATATCTTGTACACCTCTATCATGTCTCCTCTCATCCTCCTTCTCTCCAAAGAGTAAATCCCTGCTCCCTTAATCTCTGATCATAATCCTTACTCTCTAAACCAGGCAGCATCCTGGTAAATCTCCTCTGTACCCTTTCCAATGCTTCCACATCCTTCCTATAGTGAGGCGACCAGAACTGGACACAGTACTCCAAGTGTGGCCAAACTAGAGTTTTATAGAGCTGCATCATTACCTCGCGTCTCTTAAACTCTATCCCTTGACTTATGAAAGCTAACATAGTTTAACCTAATTGTTTCACTTTTCTGTCAGTGGCAGAAGATGCATGCTGAATTCATCTACAGCTTTGATTAAAAAATATTAATGTGACTCGTTAAGATTGTTAGAAACAACTGTGGTTTATCGTGGCATAAGTGGAGTATCACTTTGTTACAAAGCTCACTTGTAATCATCTCTTCTTTTGTCCCAATTGACACTGTGAGAAACAATTTTTTCTCTAAATTTTCAAAAATTACTGTGAATGTGAAGACTTCTGAACTTCATCCATCACTGATACCACTTCCTCTTCTTATTGTGGAGGGAGTGGACAGCATGTTCAGCCTGACCTGGTGGGCATGTCCTCCTATTCTGCATTTTTCATACTTGCCTAAGGCTGATTGTTCAGTGTCCCTGACAGCCATCTGACAGCTTGCCAAGGGCCAATCCCACTTTTTTTGAAGGTCTCCATAATCAGAGGCATTTGTAAACAGTTGAAAGTTGTTTAAATAACTTAAAAATATATTTTTAAAATTGTTTTTTAATGCATTTTCTACAACACTACACTACAGATAAGAAAAAACCCCAAACCAAAATGAAGAAAATTAATACAGTGCAAAAATAAACATACAATAATAATATAGTACAAAAAAAGATAATTGAGAAAGCACCCAAATTGAAGTCATATAAAGTTAGTATCCTCCCCAAGCTCCACAACAAAAAACTCCAGACCAACCACAACACAATATAGAGAATATAAATCAGGATATTCAAACCCCAAAACTGTAAATACATTTGAAAACAAAAGATAATAATGCCTACTACCAAAAAAAAGAGCTGAAAGCAAGGGACAGAAAGAAAAACCTTAATTAAGAGGAAGGTTATGAAAATACTTTAAAATATTTTTTAAAATCAAGAATGAAATAATAATTTCTGTACTTTAGGTAAATTAAATTGTAAGTATCAATTTATTAAGAGTTATGAAGAAACATTTTCACTTTGAGTGAAAGTTGCCAAACCATTGAAATGACTAGTGCTCAATACTTGTTGAGAAGCCTATTTAAAATCACTCGAATCTGAAAATGCTTTGCGCCACTCTCTGAGTACGGTTTTGGCTCTCTGAATCTTCAATCCCTGATGCAATCTGATCACTACCTCTTTTTCGCACAAAACATTAGAGATATTCAGCAAGTTAGACAGCATGCATAGAGGGAAAACAATCTAGCAGCTTGCTCTATATATCCATCACCCTCAGTGTGAAAAAGGTTGCAACTCAGGTTGCCTTTAACCTTTCTCCTTTCAGCATAAACTCATGCCCTCTACTTTTAGACTCCCCTACCCTAGGAAAGAGGAAATAACTATCCACTTCATTTACACCCCTCATGATTTCATTTACATCTGAATGAGACCACTCCTCACTTCAGAGAAACAAAATCCCAGCCTGTCCTGAGCAACGCACACCAAAATGCTGGAGGAATTCAGCAAACCTGGCAGCATCTATGGAGGCGAATAAACAGTCAATATTTCAGTCCAAGACCCTTCATTAGGACACTAGAGCTCAATCAGTAAACTCATCACTCACTGTGTGAAGAAATCGTGCCTCAGGACCCAGACACTTGTTTAAGGCAAGTGGAGGCAGATTAAGGGGAGGAGACATTGATTAAAAAGTTCTTATTCATTGACAGTTTAAAAATATTTATTTAGATTTTGTTCAGTTTGTTACTTCTGTTAACATATTTAAAGCTTATTTATTATTAAATGTACTATGCATAGATTATTTATCTGATGTTATTCCATTTGCAATGTCTTTAAATTTGTTTACAGATAGCTGAGTAAAATATTCAGCAAGTAGATGGGTCTGTCAAATACATTTCAATTAATTATTCTGTGGTTTGTAAATGTCCAGATCAAAGTTCAAAGTTCATTTATTATCAAAGTATTTATGCAGTATACAACTGTGAAGTTTGTCTTCCCCACAGCCAGTCATGAAACAAAGAAAAACCATGGAAACAGCCTATTCAAAGAAAAGCATCAAACATCAACCCCACCGCCACACACACACACACATAAAACTTACACAAACAGTAACAAAAAAAGCTCTGAAACATAGAATATAAAATACAAAAGGCATATCTCAATACTATTCAGTTCAGTGTTCATTATCTGCAGGCTGCCTGATTCAAAAATCACCCAACTGTAGGTAACAAAAAGAAGTTATATTCATTAATCAATTTAATATAACTAAGAGCACAGCCTCAAAGTAGAAGGGTATTCCTTTAGAAACGAGATATGTATCAATTTCTTTAGAGTGGTGTATCTGTGGAGTTTATTGCCACAGAAGGCTGTGTAGGCAAAGTCATTGGGTATGTTTATTTATTTAAAGACACAGAATGGTAACAGGCCCTCCTGACCTGATGAGCCAGCACTGCCCAATTTTGCCTATCTGACCAATTAACCTATGAACCGATATGTCTTTGGAATGTGAGCGGAAGTCAGAGCACCTGGAGGAAACCCACGTGGGGAGAATATACAGTCTCCTTACAGACAGCAGTAGGAATTGAAAGCTGGTCGCTGGTGCTGTAATAGCGTCCCACCAATCACCACACTACCGTGCCATTAAAACAGAGGTTAATAAGTTCTTATTAACTAAAGGCATCAAAGTAGAAGGTAGGAGAATGGGGTTGAGAAGAAAAATAAATCATCCGTGATTGAGTGGTGTAGCAGACTTGAATGGGCTGAAGGGTCCAATCCTGCTCCTATGTTTTATTGTCTTTATAGCCTTGCTTCATAAGCTGTTTCATAAAAATCATGAATTATTTTCGTAGATGTTAATTTTGTTGTAAATTAAATGATTATGTTGCTTATGAGTTATCTAGGCTATAATAATGGTCTAGTTTAAATGTCATTATTTCACTTCCTACAGAAGGTTGCCTAAAAGGAGACTGAAGAACCAGGAGGGAAGAAAGCTTCTTTACCCTGAGAGCTGCTGTGTCAATAAAGATGCTCTAGTGACTAATAGAGAGATTGCTAGATCTATAGCATGGAGAAATGAATAGGAATGTACGATGAGTGGCTTTAAAGGAAAAACTGTTTATTTCAATATTATAGCTTGAGGAATCCGAGAATTTCTAGTCTGTTCAAAGAGATGAGAGACAGTATTTGAACAATGAGAATAAAAAGTGAAAGACCTTCTGATGTATCATGGCCACTAATCTGTGCCATTGTTCCTGAAAGCCAGTGCCATGGCTACCAAGTAGAGAGCAATGATTTATCTTAGCAAGATAAATAAGTTCTTAATGTGTACAAATTAACTTCAATTCTTCCTTCAAAGCATCTGTGATTATACTTCAGAATCTATAAAATAGTTCGGAATATCCTGTGTTCATGAATGACAGTTCATAAATGCAAATTATCCTTTGCTGATGCCATGATAGTAGAGGTTTTTGGAGCTGAGTTTAATTCTGTGCTTGGTTGAAACTGATATAATTGCAGTTCCCATTAGGGAAGCTAATCAAAATTAGCCTTTTTGCTTTTTCCTTGTGCAGAAGTATTGTGATAATTGTAAATCACCCAATGCTCTGATTAATTGAAAGCAGAGCTCAAACTGGAGTTTGTCATATGGCAGGATATTACACAAAGTGGTCTCTTAACCTTTTGGTTCACTGAGGGCCCAGGTTTTGTTCCATCCATTGTCATTATAGTGAGCTCCTGGTTTCTTTACATGCATAAGCTTAGACGAGTCATTGAAATAAACAATGGGAGACAGCTGAACTAATAGCCACAGGACTTGCAGGTGCCTCAGTGATCTATCTTGTCTTTCCAGATGTTAATTCAGCTGCCTGTGCGTTGTGAAATTTACTAACTTCTTTAAGTATTGTCCTAAGGATGTCATGTCTGCTTGGCACTTCAACAAAAGCATTTAGAAAGAAAGCATTGATTATGGCAGAGAAAAACAGAAACATAGTGATCAGGCAGAACAAAGGTTTATTTCCTGAATTGCTGTCAGTTGACATAGTGACAGAAATAGGACAATTGTTATAGTCTTACATGAATACACTGAAAAATGTTAATGTGGTCTGACTTTACAACCTAAATTTTTATTTAGTTCTTTGATTGTAATGCCCTCAACAGTTACAGTAAATAGCCTTCGGCCTCTTATTCCTAACAGCCCTTGTAAAAATGAGGCATTTGAAAAAAATAATTTTAGTGAAGCTTTCGCAAAAAGAAATGTATCACAAAGAACCAGGTATATCACTGAGATCCCAGGGAGCTAGAGGGCATTAGCCACAAGTGGCAATATAATATTCCCGGTCTGATTCTCAGACCATTTATTTCCTCTTTGAGTATAAGAAAATATTTCAGCACTAGTGTATTTATTTAAATTTCTTAACAATGCACCTGTTTTTTCAATATTGTCATAATCTGTGAAGTGATTAGGATCTGGATTAGGTCTTCTACATTGGTGAAGTACATGGGATAATAACTGAAAAGGTGCTTAGGCTAATTATAGCAGCTGGGAACTTTGCACATAATATACAGCACAAAACTCTCCATTAATTACAAATGGTGCATGCCAATGTTTATAATACAAATACTCCCCCTCTTTTTCTGCAGAGCGTGAGATCAAAGAGTGAATTGAAGTTAGTTCCTTGTGAACCGTACGTGCCAGTTTTAGAAAAGTGAGTGGGGCTTGTCAGGACATGTCTGCAGAGCGGGTGATTGTTTGGGTAATGTGTAACTTAAGTGAGGGTCAATAAAAAGAAGGGAGGCACAAGAAGAGTGGCCATCGTGGGAGTGGACATTGTTAGAGAGAGCAAGTGTTAGAATGGCCAGGCTTAGGCTCTGCAAGCTTCAGCAAGAACAGGCAGAGGCTAGCTAGAACTTAACCTTGAGAAGTTAGAGCCAAAGGTATACCAAGTGGAGGCAGGATGGTAGTTAGTACAGTGGAATGCTCCTCCTGTGAAATGCGGGATTGCAGAATACCACAATCTATCCCTGCAGGAAGTGCATCCAACATCAGGTCTCGATTGACAAGGTCAAGGAACTGGAGCTTGAGCTGGAAGTACTCAGGACCATCCAAGAGGCTGAAAACCTCTCGGATGAAATAGTTATTGAGGTGGTGACACACAGAGTGCAGGCTTCAGATAGATAGATAGATAGATAGATACTTTATTCATCCCCATGGGGAAATTCAACATTTTTTCCAATGTCCCATACACTTATTGTAGCAAAACTAATTACATACAATACTTAACTCAGTATAAATATGATATGCTTCTAAAATCACCCTCTCAAAAAGCATTAATAAATAGCTTTTAAAAAGTTCTTAAATAGTTTACTAAAATACATTGAATGGTAACTTAAGCTCAGTCCTAACCCTGGCACTTTAACATATCCTACCCCTGGTGGTTGAATTGTAAAGCCGAATGGCATTGGGGAGTAATGATCTCTTCATCCTGTCTGAGGAGCATTGCATCAATAGCAACCTGCCACTGAAGCTGCTTCTCTGTCTCTGGATGGTGCTATGCAGAGGATGTTCAGGGTTTTCCATGATTGACCGTAGCCTACTCAGCACCCTTCGCTCTGCTACCGACGTCATACTCTCCAGTTCTGTGTCCACGACAAAGCCCGCCTTCCTTACCAGCTTATTAAGACGTGAGGCATCTCTCTTCTTAATGCTTCCTCCCCAACACGCCACCACAAAGAAGAGGGCGCTCTCCACAACTGACCTATAGAACATCTTCAGCATCTCACTACAAACATTGAATGACGCCAACCTTCTAAGGAAGTACAGTTGACTCTGTGCCTTCTTGCACAAGGCAGTAGATGAGAGACCACCAGGACAAAGAAGAGGAGTAAGTAATCAGGGATTTCCTGTGGTTCAGCAAAGGATATACCCTTTTGTATTCTGCTGTGGGGGATGACCTAGTAGGCACATCAGCAGCAGCCAGTGACGGGCTCTGAGGCTCTGCAGGGAAGAGGATATTCAGGTAGAGTGATTGTGATAGAAGATTCAGTAGTTAGGGGGATGGACAGGAGATCCTGTGGCTGTGAAGGAGACATCAGGGCTCCCAGGTGCCAGGGTCCAGTATGTCTCAGAGCACCTGTAGAATATTCTCAAGATGGAGCGTGAGCTGCAAGAGGTCATGGTGCGTATTAGCACCGATGGCACAGGTAGAAGGAGGGAAGAGGTCTTGTGCAGTGAGTACAGGGAGTCAGGGAAAAGGCTGAAGAGCAGGACCTCTAAGGCAGCAATCTCTGGATTGCTCCCAGTGCCATGTGCTAGTGAGGGCAGGAGCAGGATGACAGTACAAGTGAATGAGAGGCAGGTGCAGGATGTAAGGATCCAGGTTCTTGAATAATTGAAACCTCTTAGGGTGCAAAGGTGACTTGTACAAGAGGGACAGTTGCACTTAAACTAGAGTGGAACCAATATCCTGGCTGGGAGGTTTTGGAGGGTTTAAACTAGTTTGGCAGGGGAATGGGAACCAGAGCACCAGGTCAAAAATGGAGGGATGAAGATCAAGGTAAATGTCAGAGCCAGTAAAAGCCGGTAGGAGTAAAGTAATAGATATGATGAGGCAGATAGTTTGAAATGAATGCATTGTAAAACTAGGACTATTATGGATAAAGGTGATATTAGAACTTCGAGAATGGATCAGTACAGGGAACTATGATATTGTGGCCATTACAGAGACTTAATTGAGAGAGGGACAGGATGGGTGCTTAATAGCTCAGAGTTTCAATATTTTATAAAGTATAGAGAGGGGGAGTTGCACTATCATAAGACTATAAGATTTAGGAGCAGAAGTAGACCATTCGACCGATCGAGTCAGGGAAATCAGGGAAAATATCATAGCTGCACTCAGAGGAGACATAATGCAGTGCTCACCCACTGAGTCTGCTCTATATGGGTAGAAGTCAAAAATAGGAAGAGTGAAATCACTCTGATGGGATTGTACCACAGATCCTCCCAATAGCCAGCAGGACATTGAGGAACAGACATACGGGCAGACTAAAGAAAGTGTGAAAATAATAGGATTATCGTGATGTGGGACTTCAACTTCCCTAATATAAACAGGGACCTTCTGAGTGCAAGAGGTATAAATGGGGCAGAATTTGTTAGGTGCATCCAGGAGGGTTTCTTAGATCAATATGTCAACAGTCCAAGAAGAGAAGGGGCTATACAGAAGCTGATACTGGGTAATACGCCTGACCAGGTCACTGACCTTCCATTGGGTGAACAGTTATAGGACAGTGGCCGCAACTCCTGAAGTTTTAAGATAGCTACTTTTAAGGACCTTGTGGGAGAGTATTAAATCAGAGCAGAACAAATTATGAGATTATTTGGCAGGAACTAGAGAGAACTAATTGGGAAGAGCTGTTTTTGGGCAAGTCCACATCTGGAGGGTGTGGAGGGTGTTTAAATACCAATTGCACAGAGTACAGGACAGGTACACTCCAGTCAGAAGGAAGGGCAAGGATGGCAAGGTGAGAGAATTTTGGATGTTGATAGGGGTGATGAATTTAGTCAAGAGAAAGAAGAAAACCCTGAGTATTATACAAGAGCCAGAAAATAATTCAGAAAGTGAATCAAGAGGGGCCATGAAATATCCTTGACAAGTAGAATAAAAGAGAATGTCAAAACAACAGCACAAGGATAACTAGGGAGCAGGTAGGACCACGCAAGGTAAAGGGGGGAACATTTGCTTGTATGCTAAGGATGTGGGTGAGGTCCCTAACACGTACTTTACCTCAGTACTTACCAAGCGGAAGGACATGGAGGATAGGGGGATCAATGCTGAGCATATTGATATGCTAGGGCATTTTAAGGTAAAGGAGGAGGTAATATTGGATCCCTTGAAAGTCTTAAGGTGGATAAGAGCTCCAGGGTCTGATGGGATAGTCCCTAGATTATTGAGATAGGCAAGAAAAGAGATCGCTAGAGCCTTGACTAATATATTTGCGTCCTCTCGACCTACAGGTGAGGTCCCAGAGGACTGGCAAGTAACTAATGTTGTTCCATTATTTAAGAAGGGAACCATGGATCATCCTGGAAACTATAAATTGGTGTCTCATGATATTGGTAAGTAAGTTACTGGAGATAATTCTTAGAGATGGGAGTTCTTAGCATTTGGAAAACCATGGCATGATTAGTATGGCTTTGTACAGGGAAAGTTGTGTCTAACTAACTTGATTGAGTTTTTTGACGAGGTGACAAGAATGATTGATGTAGGTAGAGCTGTTGATGTTGTCTACATGGATTTTAGTAAGGTATTTGACAAGACCCCTCAAGGGAGACTCATCCAAAAGATTAAGATGTTTGGGATCCATGGTAAATTGGCCATTTGGATTCAGAACTTGCTTGCATAGAAGACAGATGGTGATAGTTGAAGGGATTTATTCTAGTTGGAAGTCTGTGATTAGTGGTATTCCACTGTGATCTGTATTGGAACCTCTTTTGTATGTGATGATATAAATGACCTGGACGAAAATATAGATCAGTGGGTTAGCAAGTTTTCAGATGATTCAGTGATTGGTGGTATTGTGGATTGGACAGAAGAATGTCAAAGATACAATGGAATATTGATCAGTTGCAGATATTGGAGGAGAAATGGCTGATGGAATATAACACAGCCAAATACAAAGTGTTGCATCTTTGCAGGTCAAGTGCAAAGAGGCAGTACATTTTTAAGGGTAAGATCCTTAACAGTGTTGATGAGCATCCGGAGTATTGCATACATTTCTGGTCACCCCATGATGTGAAGGATGTTGAGCTTTGGAGAGGGTGCAGAAGAGGTTTACCAAAATGTTGCCTGGATTAGAGGGCATGTGCTATAACAATAAGTTGGTCAAACTTGGGTTGTTTTCTCTGGAATGGTGGAAGCTGAGGGGAGATCTGATAGAGGTTTACCGTGATGGGATTGGGTTTGCTAGCCGCAAAGCTCTAAGCTCAGGTGAAGACTTTAAGCCCTATCGAATATAAATAGTCATGAGTACTCTCACCAAAAGGTTTTATAATGAAACTACCTAATCTTCAAAACCTTGTTTACTTTCCTGTTTATTCTCCAAGGTACGTTTGGCTTCCAATACCCATAATTCAAGTGGTGGGTCCCTTCTCCCTACTGAGGTGAACAAAGTAGTTTAAAACACATTCCATTTATTTATATAGATACATGTTTAAATCCACACAACACACTTAAAACACATTTAAAACCTACAGAGGATTTCTCCTAAACATTTCTCAATTACAAACTATTTCTAAAACATAAAACCATTTCCAAACCACAAAGCATTTCTTAAACATACTGTAAAGGATTATGAATTCCAAAACACAGGTACAATTCTTGTAAACCAAAAACGCATACCAAAGATGCAGAAAAACAAGTTGCCTATTGCAGAAAGAGAAGCTGGAGAAATGGATTTTAATTCTTCAATGTTTTGCATTGTTCCTTACTCCATTTCTAATAAGCCTGAACTGCTCTCTACATTTATATCCTTTAAACCACTTGGGTGACTTCACAGACATGTGATATTTCCTCAGATATAACTTTAACATAAAAGTTTTAAAAGCATTTTTGGAAACATAGATCTTAGCTAACTACCATAAATGCTTAAAACAAACTCCTGTGTATATTAAACTCTTCCAACTGTAAACACAACAGTTATTGATATGCTAAATAATATTATCGATCTGTTCTATGAGCTTCCTTGAACTAAGTAACTTAAGAGTCATCTAGTCTCTTTGAAACAGCCCAAATTAAACAGCCTATTGTCTTATTCTCTGCTCTATAGCAAAAAAAAAGCAGGTGTGGTGACTCTTTACAGAGAGTGTGTCTTCAAAATACAGAGCCTATTTACAAAATTGTTCATAAAGATAGTTTTTTAACTTCCAGCTGCTTTTCATTTACATTTTAAGAATTGAGACCAACTTCCATTTACGACAAGAAGTTAAACAAACTGATAGTTAGAAACGTACTTACATCTGTTTTTGATCAGTGACAGCTGCTTGAGTTTAGAAAGCAAGCTTAACAAACATGAGATAGAAACAAATATTTATCACGCCCCCTTCTTGCTATGTGATGATTTCTAACCCAACTCCTTCCTACCAAAATCAGCTTCAAGATCAAAACTCCATGCCAAGATTCCTCTTGGGAACAGACTATCACTACTCTATCTATTTCAGTAGGTCATCAGTGCTAGAAAAGGCTTTCTTCACACTCGTCAATCTGATGCTCAAAAGCACTCATCGATTATTTCTCAATGTAGGGGTTTCCTGTGAGATTTTTCTCTTTAGAGTATTTACTTCCTAAATCACAGCTGCATACATTTCCCAAACCTCAAAGGAATATCACAATTATTATTTTCCATAAAATGACAATGATGTATCAATGTCTATATTATAAGTCCATATTAGTCCATCTTTAAAATCTCCTTCCCTACAAATAGTTCTTGCCACTTCCTTGATGCAAGTTCAAAACACTGTCTCTCTTACCATTAGTTCATCAGATCAGCTGGTAATGTATCTCAATAAAAAATATCAAAGCAAAATGAGGGAAGACTCAAAGATGCAGAAATGTGTTTTCTTTTTGAGAGGAATGATGAAAATATCATGGAAGAACGGAGTAACAAATGAGGAAGTGTTGCGAAAAGCCAGAATAAGAAGAGAGCCAATATGATCAATCAGGAAATGGCAGCTAGACTTTCTGGGATATGTACTGAGGAAAGAGAAGCTCGAACATCTTACAGTGATGGGAAAAACTGATGGAAAGAAAGTAGCAGTCAACAGCGCATGACATTCATGAGTTACATCAAGGGGTGGACTGGTAAAAGTTTTGAAGAGCTTATTAGAACTCAGATTAAAGGCAGATGGAAGACCATGATCGTCCACATCATATAACATGGCACATAATGATGATAATGATGAATGCATAAAGAAATAATATTTTAATTTGATGGAGTTTCTTCTAGCCATTGTTATCGAATATCAAGTCCTTTTAGAACATCCTTTCTTTTGCATCCATCATAAATCATTCCTTAAAAGGGACTTGCGTTTCTATCTTGTGATACACAGCATAGAATAAATCAACAAATTACATCAAAAGTCACTTCCTTTATAAGCTTTAACAAGAAAATGAACCTCTGAATAACAGTATGTCTGAATGACTTTTAGCATCAGAAAGTTCACCATCCAAGTGAACCAAGGGATCACATCAGTGCTACTATGAGAATGAGCACTGTCACGGCAATCATATACAGGCTGATTTACTGTAACACTTTTTGTTAAATATCATGAAACTTGTTTAGAGCTGAATCATTGTTTTTTCTCTCACTGCCTGTTAATGATAACACTGTGTGACTGAATACACAACAATAATTGAAGGCTTGCCTGTATATGTGACATACTCTGTTTAGGAGTAGTGTTATCAGTGTTACCACAATATTTAGCATTATTAATTGGTATCCAACAATAAAATTTGTTATAGGCTTATTCCTCCATTTTCCAACTTGCAGTCGAAGTCTAACTGTAACATAATTGATTTCCTAAGGACACCAATAAATCAGAACAAATGTTCATTCACAACTGTTTGATTAAGGGCAAATACGAAATCTGGATAGATCCAATACTCTATGGAACTAAAGTCTCTAAAAATCTTATTGGAATTACCAATTTTAGTTGACCAGGTAGGTAAACTTTTTCACTTCATCGTAGCTTCTGCTTCAGTCCATCTTTCCAGGCAAAGGCTTCACTGCAGCCTTTTACAACATAGCTCAGAAATCTCAAAATTATCCTGTTACCTTAATATTTAATAATGGAGTGGAATAGTGGCCATAATTGGGGAAATGAAAATGTCTAATATCTTCATAGTAAGTATGTTCATTACTTGTAGGACAGAAAGGGAAAGTGCAAAAGGATATCTGTCTAATGGAGAAGTCTTCATTAAAAATGGATTTTTCACAATGTTTTAATCTATTGGTTTCATTGTCATGTTTCCATGAGTGGGACTATTCAATGACATAACAGTGTCTGTACTTTTCTTCAAGTGTAGAGAGATCCATGTCAAAGGATTTTTCTATTAATTTACCTTCAATATCGGGGCCGGAATCTTTCAGTTTTGTTTGGGTGTTATTAATCATTTCTGCAAGTAATTCTTTGCCTTCCCATGTATCTATGTTCATTTCATCTGCAATGCAGTCAGAGTGAATGCTTACATGGAAAGGGACAATCACTTTGCCAGAGGCAAGAATCAAGGGTTCCAGTGTTTTAGTTCACAAATGACAAAGAGGTGAGGGCAATTTAGTGATATCATTGCTCTCAGATCCCTCTATTCTCTGAGTCATTAATTTTTAGGGGTATCTGAGACAGATGAAACAATTTCTGTAGTAAATGTGACACTGAGAAAACGTTTTGAAGTGCTGTGACGGTTGTGGTCTCACTATAAGAAGATGCAGAGACTAACTATGTATATTAATCAAGATGCGTTCCATTTATGCTTTAAGAACAGAAGACTGACTTCCATTTATTACCTGAACTTAAGCAAACTGGTATCTGGAAGTTTACGAGGGGTGATTGATAAGTTCATGGCCTAAGGTAGAAGGAGTCAATTTTAGAAAACCTAGCTCATTTATTTTTCAACATAGTCCCCTCCTATGTTTACACACTTAGCCCAGTGGTCGTGGAGCATACGGATCTTGGACCTCCAGAAAGTGTCCACAGCAGGGGTGATCAATAAATCTGTGGCCTAAAGTAGAAGGAGATGAGTTATACAGCTCTCGTTACATGCATATGCAGTTCAACTCTTTGAGTGATTATGCAGAAAGTTTGAAGTTAATAACTCATCGGGGTGATTGATAAGTTTGTGGCTTAAGCTAGAAGGAAATGAGTTATTAACTTCAAACTTTCTGCATAATCACTCAAAGAGTTGACCTGCATGTGCATTTAATGAGAGCTGTATAACTCATCTCCTTCTACCACAGGCCACGAACTTATCAATCACACATGCTGTGGACACTTTCTGGAGGTCCAAGATCCGTATGCTCCATGAACACTGGACTAAATGTGTAATTGTAGGAGGGGACTATGTTGAAAAATAAATGTGCTAGGTTTTCTAAAATTGACTCCTTCTACTTTGTACTTCAGGTCATGAATTTATCAATCACTCCTCGTATTTACATCTGTTTTTGATCTTACAAGTGGCAGCTGCTTGTGATTAGAAAGCAAGCTTAACAAACATGAGATAAAAGTGAATATTTATCACATTATAAGATGATAAGTGGCATAGATAGAGTATACAAACAATATCTTCTCCAAAGGTTGAAATGTCTAATACCAGAAGGCATGCATATTAGTTGAGAAAGGGTAATTTCAAAGGAGATGCAAGCTTTTTTTACACTACGAATGGTTGGTATCAGAATGCTCTGTCTAGGGTGGTGGTAGAGGCAGAAACATTGGGAACTTTTAAGAGACGTCGAGATAGACACATGAATGTGGGGAAAATGGAAGGGTATGTATGTTAGGTAGGTAGAAGAGAATAATTTAGTTAGCCATTTAATTACTAACTTAATTGGTTTGGCACAGCATTGTGGGCTGGAGAGGTCTGTTCCTGTGCTGTACTGTTCTATGTTGTGTGTTTTATGTTTCTCCTGATACAGGCATATCATCATCACCTTTGCCTCTCACTTACCGTATATACATTTCTGCTCATCTCTGATTGCTGCTGCATACCACACTCAAAGTAAAGTTCCTGCAGCTTGCTTTACTGTCATATCAGTAACCAGTTTGTACTTGTGCCCTGTGGCTTGGTCTTCCTTTCACTTAGAAATATCTCCTCTACCTCTGTAAAAGCTTTTCATAATGCAGGCCCCTATCAATTCAGCTTCCTTTTTTAATGCAGAAGGGATTGGATGTATTCAATCACTAATGATGGATCCTTAATGTTAGATTCTTACATCCTTGTATGTTTTTTTGCAACCTGTGAAGTATCTTCACATAAGATTTTTTTTGATATGGATTCTAGAATCATGCCAAAGTGTGGTGTGGCCAAGATTCTATATAAATTCAGCATTACTTCTTTTTTTTTGAAACCTATTACAAGAATTGATTTTTAAAAAAAGTTATAGTAAGTTTCAAAACTATTTTTGTTAGTACTGTATCCATAGTTCCTTAATCTTACTAAATATATGAATTGTTAAAACACTTTACTCATCAACACTAAAATGCAGATTAATATACTAAACAGTAATTTGTTTATGTGGACTATATATATTTAATCTGCAATTGCATTTTATCTCCTATGTTTAACCAAGATAAATCCCTACTTAGTACCATAGACTGTGAAACAATTTAGAATATAATCTTCATCTGTGGCTGTGTTTAATTACGGTATTTAAAAATGTTATGAAAGGGCACTGTCATTGTCCATTCAAAATAACCAGCTTTGTTATTACCAGTCAGGTTTCCATTAGCCAAATGGAACTCCTTAGAAATGATAATAAATATTATAATAAGTTAGCATAACTAGTTATCTGACTTCAGAGGAGCAAAAAGGAATGCTTATAATTGCATCTGTAAACTTGCATTTTAGAACAGAAAAGTTTTCTACATCCAGTCCTTCTAAGGTAATGGCAGCATCTTATTCTATAAAACAATAATAAAATAAGAATACCATGATGAAATGGTGGAAGAACTTTGATGAGCTAAATGGCCTAATTCTGCTCCAATGTCTTAAGATTTTATGGTTTAACTGTTGAGTTGTGAGCGAATCATGCTGAATAAAGGAATCTTTCTTTAGTTAAGCAGTCTATTGTTTGTTATCTGGATATTTGCCCAGTGTGAAGAGGTCTGGTAGATCTGATGTTTAAGTCATGGTTATTCAACTAAATGGTTATGAATTTGGAATCATTTTGGAGTTGAAAGGAAAGGAAAGAAGGAAATGCCAGAAAATACACATACAAACATCTGAAAGAAATTGAAACTCCCTCCTGCATGTGTTCTGTACTCAGATGACTTGTGTATTATTGCAAAGGAAATGTGATAATGACAGGATGGCTGGGTTAAGAGGTAGCCCAGGGCCCAAACAAAATAACATTACGTATGTGTGTTTAATGGTTTATTGCCAAGCCTTATAATATCCAGATGCGATGACATCTTTTGGAATTATATTCCTGTCCAAACATAACTTGCTTGAATCTGAAATTTTCGATTGTAATTAGAAATGTAATTTTACCTAAAACATAAGCATTAGAGAAAATTGCAGAGAATAAGTTTTGATTATTTAATTTAAGTCCTAATGTGGACAATAACCATGTACAGTATATTATCTTCTGTGGTTTCATTTATTACAGATGACTTGGAGGACGATTTAGGAACATGATACAAGAATGCAATCTCAGCCAAGAGCTAATTGTGTGAAGTTATGCCAGAATTGTAGGGAATCAAGGGGCTCGCTTCGGGGCTTATAAATTTAGCTCATGAAATCCCATCATTTACTCTACAGCTTTAAGAATGATCTTCTCTCCTTAAATGAGTCGTTGACTGTTTCCAACATTTTGTGTTCCTATATCTGCATATATCCTACTTGATTACATTAAATCATAAAAGGACAACAAAATTAAACATATTGCCCCATTGCTTCAAATAGAGAACCTCACTTGTTAAGGGGATGTGTTAGAAATCTGTGCATTTGTTTAGTTTTCTGTACGTGAGAGGAAGTTTATGCACAATGCACCTGCATTTCTGACATGTGTACTATAAGATGTAGAGTTAAAAGACACAACCCACTACTCATATAACTGGATATTTTTGTGCATTGTTACTTCCAGAAAATTGTAAAGCTCACTGTGACCTCTGCATTCAAGTTCTGGGTGGCTGCTGTTGTCAAAAGACAATCTGGTTTGTGAAATTCAACCTGATGTTATATACTAATATTTGTGGGTAAATTTGCAGGCAAATATTTGACAGTGAGAGTATTGTGTACAATACGTCATTAGATAGGAACACATTGATGCTGAAGTATATACATTACATAGATTTATTGCTTTGGATATTTATGGGGTCGCAATAAGGACATCTGTTATATGGGATTAGGGGGAATTAGTAGAGTTATGAATATTCTTTTTGGAAATCAAAAGAAAAGTTTGTTCTCAGATGCAGTTGAAATTAATAGCAGTAAGTGTTATCTGCAGTTGTCTATTTTCCCCATTGCACCCAGACAGGTTCTGAGAGTTGTAGGGCATGTAAAACAGTGAGGAAGGAGGTGACAGAATAGTTGGGAACTGGAGTTCAGAGGCAGGAGTGGCAATAGGGTGGAGAAGGATGGCAATGAAGAGAAAAGCTTAAGGCAGTAGGGTGTATTTAGGAGGGAATTGCAGAGAAGGGCAAGTTCCTGCCTGTATGCAGAGAAGACTACAGCGTATGTCAGGGAAAACTGAGGCTGGAATTGGGGAGGGGAATTGAGTTGTTTGGACATAAGGGATGCTTAGAGTCAGGGAGGAGGTAAGATCAGGGACTACAGCAAGAATGAGAGGATAGGAATGAAATACATGAGTATGGCATGGAAGGGGAAGATTGGAAAGAGGGCTGTGAGTAGTGTTGAAGGTGAATTGTAGGTTAAGTGTGGTTCTGATTGCAGAGAATTGTGATTACTTGGTATGGTCCATAATATCTACTCACTCCTTTTCTATGTCCTTTAGTTATTTATTTATCAGGAGTTTATCATTCTCAGATTTGAAATTAGAAATCGCACTTTGGATGAAGTGTGGATTAGTTTATTGTGATTAACATTTCACAGATTGGTTTATTTAGGAGTACTCCTGTTAGGAAGACAGTATACCTCTTGCAGTCAGGAGCCTCTGCATCCCATTAACTGCTGTTAGGACTGATGAGCAAAAATGAAGATAAAATGTGAGGACTGTAGCTTGCTTTATAGATGTAAGTTAATCATCTTCATCTCCATTCCACCATTCCCGTCTTGGCTAAAATAGGAAATGGGTGAGTTCAAGCTAGGTCATGTTTGAGAAATCTGACATCACACTCCTGCCAAACGCACCTGTTGTCAGAAGTTAAGATTCTTCAAAATAGTACATAAGTGCTTCCATAATGAAGCAATAAAACATCCTTCAGTTTTGAGATCTGGCTGACATATGATTCCTTAAATCATTTGAAAACAGGTGTAAATGTACATTCTGGGATAATGATCCATCTGAAGATTCCCCAAGGTATTATGAATGACTAATTTACTCAATTTTTAAAGTTTTAATGTTAATGGGCTTAATGGATCTGTGAAAAGAAAAAGAGTTTTAACATATATTAAGAAAATGAAAGGAGTTATAGCTTTTTTGCAGGAAACACATTTAACAGAGATAGAACATCAGAAATTAAAGAGAGATTGGGTTGGAAGTGTTATTGCAGCTTCATTTAATTCAAAGTCGAGGGGAGTTGCAATTTTGGTTAATAAAACCTTACCAATTAAAATACAAAATGTACTAATTGATTCTGTGGGGAGATATGTGATTATACATTGTCAAATCTTTTTGGAATTATGAACTCTTATGAACATTTATGCACCAAATGAAAATGATGCAAAATTCATACAAGAAGTTTTTTTGAATTTGGCCGACACACAAGATAAAATATTAATAGGTGGAGATTTTAACTTTTGTTTAGACCCAGTTCTAGACAGGTCAAATAAGGCTATTACAAAATCAAAAGTAATAAAGCTAACTTTATCATTGATGAAAGACTTAAATTTGATTGATATATGGAGAAGAAATAAACCAAGAGAAAGAGATTATTCATATTATTCAAATAGACGTAAAACTTATTCAAGGATTGATTTTTTTCCTATTATCAATGAATATTCAGGATAGAGTGAAAAGTGTAGAATATAAAGTGAGAATACTGTCAGATCATTCCCCCTTGATAATGACAATGATAGTGATGGATAAGGAGGAATTGATTTACAGATGGAGATTTAATTCAATTTTATTAAAACGTCAAGATTTTTGTGATTTTATGAAAAAACAGATCAAATTTTTTTTGGATAGAAACTCATATTCAGTTGATGATAAATTTATATTATGGGAAGCGATGAAAGCATATTTGAGGGGTCAGATAATAAGTTATACTTCTAAAATTAAGAAGGAATATATGGTAGAAATAGATCAATTAGAAAAAGAGATTACAAAATTAGAAAAAGAATCCCAAAGATATATGACAGAAGAAAAACGAAGACAACTTGTTAATAAGAAGCTACAATATAATACACTCCAGACATATTGAACTGAAAAAGTAATTATGAGAACTAAACAGAGATATTACGAATTAGGTGAAAGATCACACAAGATTCTTGCTTGGCAGTTGAAAACAGAGCAGGCTTCCAAAACAATAAATGCAATTAGAACAAGTGCAAATAAAATTACTTACAAACCTTTAGAAATTAATGAAACTTTGAAAAAATTTTACTCCGAATTATATCAATCAGAATCACAAAATGAGGTTTCTAAGATAGAAATTTTTTTATCACAAATAACTCTTCCAAAATTGAATTCGGAAGAACAGAAAGGATTAGATATGCCCTTTACATTAAAAGAGGTTGAAGAAGCTTTAGGATCACTTCAGAGTAATAAATCTCCAGGAGAAGATGGTTTTCCGCCTGAATTTTATAAAAAAATTAAAGATTTATTAATCCCTCCCTTTATGGAGTTAATATATCAAACGGAAAGAACACATAAACTTCCACAATCTTTTTCAACAGCAATCCTAATAGTATTGTCAAAAAAAGATAGAGATCCTTTAAAACCAACATCATATAGGCCTATTTCTTTGTTGAATACGGATTATAAAATAATAGCAAGAATTTTATCTAATAGATTATCTAAATATTTACCAAAATTAATACATATGGATCAAACAGGCTTTATTAAAAATAGACAATCGGTGGATAATGTAACTCGGTTACTTAGCATAATTCATCTGGCACAAAAGAAGGAGGAAATGAGTGTGGCAGTTGCTTTGGATGCAGAAAAAGCATTTGATAGATTGGAATGGGACTTTTTATTTAAGGTATTGGAAAATTATGGGTTAGGAATATCTTTTATAAAATGGATTAAAACCTTAAGTACTAGTCCCAAAGCTAAAGTAGTGACAAATGGTCAAATTTCAACATCATTCCAGTTAACAAGGTCAACCAGACAAGGCTGTCCATTATCACCTGCCCTATTTGTATTGGCGATAGAATCATTAGCTGAATTAATTAGAACGGATCCAGACATTGTGGGCTTCAGAGTTAACCAGGAGGAATATAAGATTAATTTATTTGCTGATGATGTTCTGATTTACTTAACAAACCCATTACATTTGTTGCATAAATTATCTTTCAGATTGGAAGAATATGGGAAAATATCAGGGTATAAAGTAAACTGGGATAAAAGTGAAATTTTACCCCTTACTAAAGGAGGTTATAGGCAATGTCGATTTAGATGACCGACAAATGGTATAAAATGTTTAGGTATAAGAGTCGATAATGATATAAAGAATTTATATAAATTAAATTATTTGCCATTATTGAACAAAATACAAGAAGATCTTGATAAATGGATGATGTTACCAATAACATTAGTAGGTAGAGTTAATGCTGTAAAAATGAATATATTTCCCAGATTACAATATTTATTCCAAACATTACCAATACAACTGCCCCAGAAGTTTTTTCAAGAGTTGAATAAATGTGTGAGGAAGTTTCTTTGGAAAGGTAAGATGTCAAGAATATCGTTGGAAAAATTGACATGTAAATTTGACCTAGGAGGGTTACAACTCCCAAATTTTAAGAATTATTATAAAGCAAATCAACTTAGATTTATTGCATCTTTTTTTGATGAAGAAAAACCGGCATGGATTAGAATAGAGTTAGATAAGATAGGAGAAAATTTACCAGAAGATTTTATATATAAATGGGAATCCAAGTGGATATGGGAAAAGAAAGAATCTCTTATATTAAAACATTTGATCGATTAATGGAATAAGGTAAATGTGGATGATGAGATAAAGAAATCTCTATTAACAAAGAGAACCCTAATTCAAAATAGACTTATTCCTTTTACAATGGATAATCAACTTTTATATAACTGGTTTCAAAAAGGGATCAGATATATAGGTGACTGTTTTGAAGGAGGTATATTGATGTCGTTTGATCAACTAAAGAATAAACATAAAATATTAAATAACACTCTTTTCTGTTATTTTTAATTAAAGGCCTATTTAAGAGATAAACTGGGTCAAACAATGTTAATGCCAAAACCTAATGAAATAGAAACTTTAATTCAAAAAGGAAAAATTAAAAAATTTACATCTTGTATGTATAATTTGATTCAAAAACAGACAATTAAACCAGGAATTCATAAGTCAAGACAAAAATGGGAAACTGATTCGAATATTAAAATTGATGGAAAAAATTGGTCAAGAATATGTCTTAATAGTATGACAAATACAATAAATATCCGACTTAGATTAGTACAATACAATTTTTTACATCAATTATATATTACACCACAAAAAATGAATAGATTAAACCCAAATTTATCTGACCAATGTTTCCGATGTAATCAAGAAATCGGTACTTTTTTACACTCTACTTGGTCTTGTTTTAAAATTCAACCTTTTTGGATAAATCTAAGACTTTTACTGGAACAAATTATTGGAATCCAACTTTCACATAGCCCAACATTATTTTTATTAGACGATATTGAAGGGATAACACCGAAACCTAAATTGAATAAATATCAGAAAAAAATTATAAAAATTGCATTGGCAGTAGCCAAAAAAAGCTATTGCAGTTACTTGGAAATCAGATTCATACTTAACTATGGACTGTTGGAATAATGAAATATATAGCTGCATTCCACTTGAAAAAATTACTTATAATTTAAGAAATTAATATGATATATTTTTGAAAATTTGGCACCCCTATCTACAAAAGATAGGATTAAATATATAGGTCCTTTGAAGATAAAATTATTAGTTATTTGGGGAAAAAATAAAGATATATACTAAAGTTATTTTGAACATGGTGCATGTGGGGATCCTCCGATATCCAGGCAATTCTTCTTTCTTTCTTTCTTTTTTTTTCTTTTTTCTTTTTTTTAGACAGGGATGTTAAGGGGGGAAGGGTTAAGGGGAGGGGGAGGGCTAATATTAATTTTCATTACTTTATTATTCTATTCATTGTATGTAATTCTCTTAAAAAATTAATAAAAAATATATTTAAAAAAATCATCTTCATCTCCATTCCACCATTCCCATCTTGGCTAAAATAGGAAATGGGTGAGTTCAAGCTAGGTCATGTTTGAGAAATCTGACATCACACTCCTGCCAAACACACCTGTTGTCAGAAGTTAAGATTCTTCAAAATAGTACATAAGTGCTTCCATAATGAAGCAATAAAACATCCTTCATTTTTGAGATTTGGCTGACATATGATTCTCTAAACCATTTGAAAACAGGTGTAAATGTACATTCTGGGATAATGATCCATCTGAAGATCTGAAGTGACCAGATTGATTATCCCACATCCCTGTGAGAAGGGATTTTAGTCTAATTTTCATAGGATTTGGTTACATGTACAGAAACACTGAAGTACTAAGGAATGTTACTAATTCTGAACTACAACCAAACTCAGATGATCTTTCACTAACTATTGTCTGGTGATTTTAGTGGTAAGATGTAGACTGACCTTGCTGTCACTGGTTATCCACAGAATCGTATCTTCTAATGTACAGGAATAGGAATAAGTACCCTGGCTGACTTCTCCTTTTCAATCCTTTCCTCAATAGAGTTGAAACTTCTTAGTCCCTCAGCAACTGAAAACTGAAATCTCACAAGTCAACTTTGAGGTTAACTTTATAAAGAGTGCTTTAGAAGAGTGAGGTTATCTCAATAATGTTATCATCAAACTTACCGGGAAGGACAGCGAGGTACGTTCTTTGATCAAGGTTGTCACTGTCACATTCTGGATCCTTATATGCTATTGAAGAGTCAATGGTCATCAGTAATTATGTCCTGTTGAGTAAAAATTAACCATATTCTATGGTGGCATAGTGATAAAGCAAGTAGAATTGTTATCTACAACTACAACAACCTGGATTCAGTTCCATCTGCATGAAATTTTCATATTGTCTCTCTGACCACATAGGTTTCCCCATGGGTATTCCTGTTTCCTCCCACATCCCAAAAATCTGCTGGTTGATTGTCCCATTTAACTTCCCTCAAGTGTGTACGTGAGATTTAAAAAAAAAAACTGGAAGAGAAGATGTGAATGAAAGGAGAAAAGGTTAAAGGGAAAGTGGACTGCTCTGTGAGCTGGCACAGACACATTGGGTAGAAATACCCCCCTTCTATCTAATAAGGGAATATGTTTTAAAGTGGCAGCTTTTTGCTTTTGGGGACTTCAGTCCCTCTACAATGTAATTCATTCAGCTTAGTATGTTCATTTTATAAACTTACAGATGAATTTTTCTGCAATAATCTTTTTAAAATGACATGAAGGAAAATAAGTCCTCCACTGAAATGATATAATGATAGGAAAGAGTAATGGATTTTTATCCTTAAACCTCAGCATTGCATTGGGCATACCTTATCAGGAAGGAGAAATTAGTCAAAAAGGACGACACAACTTTTTAGCAGAAGGATAATTAGGTCCTACTTCATTACTGGTTGATGAAGCACGTATCCTGACTGGTTGCAAGGTCTGGAAAGGCAATTTGAAAGCACAAGTATGTAAGAAGCTGCAGAGTAATGGACTTTACCCAAAACATAAAGGGCACATTTCTCCCTGAGTTGGTAGTATATAAAGGAGGCAATATCCATCATTAAGGATTCCCACCACCTCAGCCATGCCGTCTTTTCATATTTACCACCAGGCAGGAGGTACCTAAGCTTAAAATCCCACATTACCAGGTTCAAGAGCATCTATTTCCCTTCAACCATTTTGTTCTTCAACAAACTGACAAAGCCCTAAACCTTGCAGTTCAGCAACATTATGAACATTTTGATCACTTTGTACTAAAATGTACTGTTTTTTTGCTCTAATTTCCTGTAAAATATAATATAATTTACATTGAGTTGCCACTTTGTTAGGTATAGAGGGACCCAATAAAGTGGCCACTCAGTGTAATTTTCTTGAAGTGTTGTGCATTCAGAGATGCTCTTCTGCACACCACTGTTGTAACGTTTGGTTATATGAGTTACTGTCGCCTTCCTGTCAGCTTGATCCAGTCTGACTATTCTCAGCTGACTTCTCTCATTAACAAAGTGTTTTTGCCCACAGAACTGCTGCTCACTGGATTGATTTTGTTTTCCACGCCATTCTCTGTAAACTCTAGAGACTGTTGTGCATGAAAGTCCAAAGAGACCAGCAGGTTCTGAGATACTCAAATCAACTTGTCTGGCACCAACAATCATTCTACGGTCAAAGTCACTTAGATCACAGTTTTTCCCTATTCTGATGTTTGATCTGAACAACAAATGAACCACTTGACCATGTCTGCTTGCTTTTATGCTTTGAATTCATGCCACATGATTAGCTGATTAGATATTTGCATTAACAAGCAGGTATAACAGGTGTACCTAACCAAGTGGCCACAAAGTGTATGTTTGACTTGTTTTTCTTGTAAATACTGTTTTTCCAATGCTATTTTTTTCTGTGATACTGCTTGAGTAGTCTTTCATTGCACATGTGCGTTCATGCATTTATGCTCAGGACAAACTCAACTTTGAATAAATTTGTCTTTGGTTTATGATCCTCCGGTCCCAAAAATTCACGCCTTATTTCATTCTTCATACCAAGGGGCTATGCACAAAAATCTAATTCAAAGTGCTAAGCATAAATCTTTTTACTACAAACTTTCTGGTCATGTGCTAAAATGCTTACCAGACATAATTATGCAGTGATGTGCAAAAACAAATGGAGTGAAATCACTGTCTAGAATAAGCATGTGATCTTTAACATAACAGTTAAGCTGTTCAGCTAAGACTTGCCGCAAATGAAGTGGAAAGCTTTTAATCAGATCTGAATGTGACAAGGATGACACAGCTATTTCTTGCAACTATTTGGTTCAAGAATATTGTACAAAGATGTATTTTAAAAACATTTTCCATTCGTAGGATGCAGAATTGATTGGACTTAATTCCATTTGTTGTCCCTCCTAACTCATCCCTGAACTGCGAAACTAGGAGTCAAAAGGTGAACATTGGCCAGACTCTAAGGATGGTAGATTTCCTTCCCCAAAAGGTGTTGCTGAACCAGATGAGTTTTTAATAATAATCTAGTAACTTCAAGGTTAGTGATACTGAGACTAGTTTTTAACGTCAGTTCTATGAATTGAATTTCAGTTCCCTAGCTGCTAAGGTGGGAATTAGATGCCTGTTTCTGCCTCAAATGTCCGGAATTCCAACTGCAGTAACAACCCTACTGCATCCAGCAGTTTAGTTGGAAGTGACTGCGGCTAACCATCATGTTGCACATCACATAATAGAATTCTGTCAATTTGTATACTTGGTGGGATATTTACTGACATAATTCCCTCATCTCAAAAGTGTTGGGTTGGTAAACACAATAGGAACCATGGCAGTTGCCCTGTAACCATAGGAAAGATAACATTTAAAAACTACAAACGATGCTATGTGAAGGAATACAGACCCCCCCCAAAAAAATCCAGGAAGGGCTTATTAAATATATGGTTGCCTGCATGAGGTTTACTTGAGCAAATGAAAGCACCAGTCATCAGAGTCAGAATCAGGTTTAGTATCACCGGTATATGTCATGAATTTTTTAAAACTTTGCAGCAACAGTACAAAGCAATAGCTGATAATAGAAAATGAAAACTATGAACTAGAGTAAAAATATATATAATAATTTAAATTAAATAAGTAGTGCAAAATTTAGGAAATTAAAAAAGTAGTGAGGTAGTGTTCATAGGTTCAATGTTCATTCAGAAATCAGATGGCAGAGGGGAAGTAGCTGTTCCTGAATTATAGAATGTGTTCCTTCAGGCTTCTGTATCTCCTTCCTGATGGTAGCAATGAGAAAAGGGCATGCTCTGGGTGGTGGAGGTCCTTAATGATGGACTTTGTCTTTCTAAGTCACCATTCCTTGATGATGACCTGGATTCTACGGAGGCTAGTGCCCATGATGGAGCTGGCTAATTTTACAACTCTCTGCAGCTTACTTCGATCCTGTGCGGTAGCTTCCACTCTCCACCCCCCCCCCCCCCCACCCCACCAGATGGTGATGCAGCCAGTTAGAATACTCTGCATGGTACATCTATAGAAATTTACAAGTATTTTTGGCGACAAACCAAATCTCTTCATACTCCTAGTGAAATATACCCACTGTCTTGCCTTCTTTATAGTTGTATCGATATGTTGAGTCCAGGTTAGGTCCTCTGAGATATTGACACCCAGGAACTTGAAATTGCTCACACGCTCCATTTCTGATCCCTCAGTGAGGATTGGTATGTGTTCCTTTGTCTTACCTTCCTGAAGTCCACAATCACTTCCTTGATCTTACGGACCTTGAGTGCGAGGTTGTTGCTGGTATATTGTGTTTCTGCACGCCCTCTTGTCACCACCTGAGATTCTGCCAATAGTAATCATGTTCTGTAAATCCTGTTCCTCACTCCTGAGTGCAATTACTTCATTGTCATTTTATTTTAAGAGCACTTTTCTCGAGCCTGTTCCCAGTACCAGATTCCATAAGCTGCGATCTCCTGAGTTAGAACATGCCCTCTCCCCCAAGTTATAATAAAGTAAATCTCTTGTGTGGTGAAACAGTGCTTTGACTCGAGTAGCCCATATTATTTTCAGGACCCAGTCTGGTAATTGTTATTTAGTTTATTATTGTCACAAGTACTGAGGTACAGTGAAAATCTTTGCATGCCATCCATACAGATAATTTCAAATCATAAGTACCTTGAGGTACTACAAAGGCAAAAGCAATAACAGAATGCAGAATGTAGTGTTATCGTTACAGAGGAAGTGCAGTGCAGGTAGATAATAAGGTGTAAAGCCCACAATGAGGTGGATTGTCAGGTCCAGAGTTCATCTTTAACATAAGAGATGTCTACACATGAATTTTATAATGAAGAATGAACCATATGGAAACGATTCTGACACCACTGCACATCTGGTTATGGGTGTGTATCCAGGAGGGAAATCATGGATTTTGTAATTGACTTGTTAAGAGCATGAATGAGCTCAGTAATCAGCATTCGTTAATATTCCATTCATGCAGCACATAAACATGATGTGCATTAGGATTTTGAAGTGTTCAGAATAAAGCATCAGTTGAACATACTGTGATTTTTGATGAGTGAAGGGAGTTTTTTTTTAATGAGAATTAAAGTGACGGGAACAAAGCCTGGGGAACTCTTGAAATATTATGCTAGGGGTAAAAGGAAGAAAAATCGATGACTGCTCTGAATTGAGTAATTTAAGTGGAAACTAGACAGCTGTGAACATAATTTAGGCAAGAAACCATGCTCTTGTCTTGTTATTGAGCCCTGGAGTGACAAATGGAAAGTTTAAGCTTCCAGCCTGGTTGGCTTGTTTTATGACATGTTTAATAGCTGAGGAAAGATATCCTTTAAAGAAGTGAACAAGTCTCATCAGCAGACTGCTGTATCTGATTCCCATCCCCACATTCATTCTTCATGTGATATTTGTTTAACTCAGTATTCCAGGGTAGGCGTCCTAAGAGGAGAGAAATGATTTACATATCTTTGGTTAAACAGTTTTATATTTTCCCAAGGAGCTTGAAGTTAAAATTTAATTTGAAAATACAGGTAAATGCTTGTTCCTTTTCAAGTAGCCCAACATAATTTAAAAAATATTGAATGTACTTAGAACTTATTGAAGGTTGATCATTGTCAATTTACACCATAGATAAGTTTGTGTTCTAGCTGTGTATATTGACCGAATGGAATCATAAAGGCAAGTTAATCTATTTAGGGAAGAAATGTGAGGGAGAAAACAATCAAGCAAATGAAAAGTTGATGAATTACTGCATGGAGTTGTAATAAATACTCTCAGTCATGTGTAGTGCTGAAGTAATGATACAGTAGACAATGTAAATACAAAAATCTAAGGCAGTGGAAGGCTCACCAGCAGAAACAGAGGACTGAAATCTGAAGAGCGTGCGTAACAGCTCTGAAATTGGAATTTAGAAAGTGTTTCTGTAAGAAGGAAAGATGCCCACACAGTGAACACAACAGCTTCCTTCTCCAGAACCCTCATCAGTTCACATCCTTTGGACCTCCAACATGCATAGTTCCCTGAAGAAGTGTCTCCCATATTGCACCTGCCTTAGTTGTTAGACTTACCTTACCCATCACGTTGTAAATAAATTGGAAGATTTACTGTAGGTCTTCAGTTGCTAAAGACATTACTCAGTGGGTTAGAATGTGAATGGATAAAATATGAGGGGTACCACGGAAGCATAGAGGTTACTGAGGCACTATTACAGCTTGGGCCGTTGGAGTTCTGAATTCAATTACAGTGTCCTCTGTAAGAAGTTTGTACGTTCTTCTCGTGAGCATGTGGATTTCCTCTGGATGTTCTGGTTTCTTCCCATAGTCCAAAGTTAGTAGGTTAATTGGTCATTGTAAATTGTCCTGCGATTAGGCTAGTGTTAAATAGATGGTTTGCTGGGTGGCAGCTCCTTGGGCTGGAAGGGACTGTTCCACACTCTATCTCTAAATAAATACTCTAAATAAGTGAGATACTCCTGGTGGTTCTGTTAAATTTAGCTAGAATTAAATTTCAAAGCAATAGCACCACATTTGATATAGGAAAATTGAAAAGTTCCAACAATTCTATATTTTGTTTTGTTGTTTTTATCTTTTTTGACTTTCCAAAGATGTACACTCTTTCTCTATCAGACGTGAAATGTGATTAAAAAGCAATTCCAAGTTGATTTTTTATAACAAACGAACATTCATAGCCATTTTGCTCTGAAAAAGACAACATTATTTCAAGGTATTCCGTGTAGTCCAATTTCAAAGAATTTGGCAATGGCACATTCAGATGATCTCTAGGACTTTCATACACAACAGTCTCTGGAGTTTACTGAAAATAGTGTGAAAAACAAAAAAAAACTATAGCATTTCTAACCAAATGATATTATGATTGTAGTTCCCTATATGTTTTTCCATTGAGACATGGCTTGTCTCATTATTGACAACTAAGGCAGCAGTACCTTCATTCTCATGGGACTACAAATATATTGTGAAGGAAATTTCCAGAGTACACTGCAAAAAATTCTTCTTTTAGGCACTTGTATATGTCTCTTTCATTCTGTGTTCGGACATTTGAAATATCCCCTGATTTTTCTTTTCTTTAGCTTTTGTGCAAATTTTGCAATTTCCTGCTTTCTCAGAAGTTGGCAGCCAAAAAAATACAAGTATTGTGAAGATGTTTTTAATAAATTTGAACTCAAACTAAACAGATTCTGTTCCTTTCTGTTCCGTTCTGTTCTAAGGTGCCCTGCTTTTTTCTGCATTAAAATATTCTCCTCAACCATTACTGACATCACATTTCCTTTCTCTCATTGTCTGTCTTTCCTGAGCACCTGATATCCAACCCTGCCCGGAATTTTAGACAGGTCTCCTTTTCTTCTACAACATTATAATCTAACATGCCCAATATAACTTATAACTTCTCATTTTGCTTAATACTCCATACATATATGATCATAAACTATTAATTTATCTTAAATTTCATTGTACTATCTCTTAATCTGTTCCTGTATAAAAATATATTATTTCTCACTCTATTGTTATTTATCTTTTCCAATTCTAGACACATGGAAAGCCGGAAAAATAAACTGTGGACTGCTGCTGATTGTGGTTTGATTGTTTTTAATACAGGACATCTCGGTGATATAGCTCTGTTATGTATATTTATAGGAAATGGTGAGCAGATTGAAAATGGAAATTACAACTGCAAGTTCCACAATCAGCAGCGGAAGTGGTTACGAAAATCAGAATCAGGTTTAATATCACCGGCATATGATATGAAATTTGTTGTCTTTGCAGCAGCAATACAATGCAATACATAATAATGGACAAAAAACTGAATTTCAGTAAGCATAGATTAAATAGTTATTATCTAAGTAGTGCAAAAATAAAAATAAAAATATAGTGAGGTTCATGGGTTCAATGTCCATTCAAATATCAGATGGCAGAGGGGAAGAAGCAATACCTGAATTGTTGAGTGTGTGCCTATAGGCTCCTGTATCTCTTTCCTGATGGTAGCAATGAGACCAGGGCATGTCCTGGGTGATGGGGGTCCTTGATGATAGATACCATGTTTTTGAGGCATTTCTCCTTGAAGATGTCCTGGATGCTACAGAGGCTAGTTCCCATGATGCAGCTGACTAAGTTTACAAGTCTCTGCAGCTTATTTCCACCTCGTGAAGTAGCCCAACCCCCCCCCCCACCAATACCAAATGGTGATACAGCCTATTACAATGTTCTCCATGGTACATCAGTAGAAATTTGTGAGTGTCTTTGGTGACATAACAAATCTCCTCAAACTCCTAACGAAATATAGCCGCTGTTTTTCCTTCTTTGTAACTGCATCAATATTTTGGGTCCAGGAAAGATCCTCAGAGATGATGACGCCCAGAAACTTGAAAATCTCTTTGCACCTGTCACACTCAATTCTTAAATATATACTAATAATCACGATGCTTCTGTAATCAACTTTTTAAAATTGAAAATGTACACATGAATGTTGAGATATGCAGCAGAATTTCCATACCTGAAGCAATGTAATGACAATTGAGTGGGAGCAAGTTGTACAGGGAGATCTATTCCATGCACTTTGTTATGAGGACAGTGATACATTAACCAAGCATCAAAATATTGTCATAATGAAAGACCGATGATTGGTATATGTACTGAAGACAATTATTTACAATTTACAATAGGCAGCAATCATTTTCAGATTATTGTTATTACAGTAATGAGATATGCAAGTCCTGATGTGCATGTTCTCATATTTTTGTGCTTTTGGGTCTGTATCTGAATCTGTGACTTACAGACCATTTGCAGATATTATCAAATATCTGTACATACTGTACCTTCAAAATGGTGCCGAGCTGCATTCTCTTTCAAGGTCATAGCTCAGATTTAGTTAGTTTTTTAGTTTTTATTTATGCTATGCTTGAAGGACGGTTTTGGGTTCAGAGAGGGGAGATAGGTTTAGGGACAGGGATGTGGGGGAATTGGAGGACAGGAGGTTTAGGGTCAGGGATGTGGGGGAATTGGAGGACAGGGCAGAGTCTAAGTCTAAGTGTCCACTTCATGTTCAAAGCCCAGCAGCGTGGGCTGACTGGAGTTCGAGGCCTAGTTATCAGGGTCTCCTCATTGTCAAATCCCACATTCAAGACCTGGCGTTTGGGCTATCATCCAGGGTCCTCATTCCTCATCATCTGTGATTCCTGATTCGATACCAAAGATGAAGCATAAAGGTTGAATGGAGGTGTTGGCCAGAAAGAATGACAATCTTCAAATCAGTGAATTCAAATGAATCAAGGACAGTGGAAACAGTCTTTGTTCTTGCCGTGTGCTTGGGGGATGGAGGCTGCCATTTTGTGAAGACACTCGATTCTCCATTTTGTTTGCTTGACATGCTGGACTTGATTAGTGTTTTAAAGAAGACACAAAGACCAGGTAATCTGCTGGACTGGAGGTCATTTCCAAATCAGGAGTTGTTTGTGAGGTATTCTTTGGTTGACTATAACATGCAGACTTGTGAATGCCTGAGGTGATTCGAGCTCATTGCTGACTGAGAACAAAGAGCCATGAGTCAGCAACTGTTCCTTGATGGGAAGAGGACAATAGATGGATACTGCTTTGGACCAGAGCCAATGACCAGGTGTTAAAGGCCAGACACAAAACCTGCGGCCAGTGACACGGGAATGCGACATTTGAATTGATAAGCAATGGATATAAAAGTGGATGCTTTGTGTGTGCCGGTGGCGGTAACTTCGAAGAATAACCATCGCAGACACAAGCGAGGAAAAACCCTGCGTGAAGCACATGGAGAGTGAGTCGGGACCACGAGGAACAAGGAATGCCTGGCCAGCATAAATTCCTCTGCCCGGGTAATACCTTTGCTATTCTTTGACTATCCAGGAGAGTCAGGGACACTTAGCAGGTGTGCGCACAAGGTATTTAGTGTATGAATTCACGTATTAGTTAGTTTGAACAATAAAGATAATTGTCAGTAGATACAGATCTCTCTGTGCCTCACTCAGAATTGTTGGAAGAGGTAGAAGCGGTATCTCTCACTCTCTCTTTTCCAACAGAGGTCTGGATTAAAGCCCAGAGGTCAACTGGAGTTCTGGATTGATGGCTGAAGGCTGATCAGAGGGCTGACTGAAGCCTGACGGTTGATCAGAAGTCCAATCGAGGCCCAATGGCCAGAGCCCAGGTCTGCGAATCTCTGTAAGTCCACTGAGGAAATTGTGCCTTGAGTTTGTGAATCCACAAGTCCACTGGAGGCTGGAGTCCTGAGGTTAAAGGACTGTGTATGTGGGTGGAAGGAAGGAAAGGGGCTTGATTTGCTGTTGTAGTTTTTATGCTTGGTATGTTCTTTTTTTGTTGTGTTCTGCCAAATGTTGTGGACACGCTATGTTGGTACTGGAATGTGTGGAGGAAAGGAATGATGGGAGAACACATGCCTATTTTCATTGAAAGCGTAAGCATCTTTATGTTTCCAAGTGGCTACATCTCAGAGGACTTATTCTAGATTCAACAAATTGATGCAATCATGAAGGAGGCATACCTTTGGCTCTTGCAAATTCCTGTAGATGTACAGTGGAGAGCATTATGACTGCATCACCTCTCTATCTGGGACATGCCCTCTGCTCATTACAACCATCACAGAAGATGTACAGGAACCTGAAGATCCACACCAAAGGATTCCGAGAAAGCTTCTTCCCCTTTGCCATCGGATTTCTGAATTATTTATTATTCCTTCTTTTACAGTGTTTATTTATTTTGTAATTTATAGTAATTTTATGTCTTTATACAGTACAGCTGCAGCAAAACAACAAATTTCAAATTATATGTCAGTAATAATGAATCTAATTTTGATTCTGATTCAGAAATGCTATCAATTCTACAGTCATGCTTAACAGAGCTTTAAAAATGCAAATTAATTTTAATTAAAAATATTTTTATGTTTGAAGTTATTTTAATTAGTAAGTGTCCTTCCAGTTCTGGCAAGGAAATTGATGGTTGATTGAAATCTCTAAATAGGCAGGCACCTTATAGCAGAATAGAAAGATGCTACCATAGATTTGAGAATTAACTATTTAACCTTCACTTTCTGCATTTAAATAACAATTCTCAAACACAGGAATCCCTTTCAAAATCATCTCTAATTCTCTTTACATCTATTACCTCTTCTAAGATGCTTCTTTTAAAATCTGCATCTTTGATCATGCCCATGATTATATGCTCCAAATATTTCATTTTGTAAGCATGTTTCTAATTGTTAGAACATAGTGCAACACCAGACCGGCTATTTGGCACAAAACGTTGTGCCAATCTTGATGCCAGTTTATACTAAATGTCCTTTTCCTGTCTATCATCTATATCCTTCCATTCTCTTCATATTCATATGTCTATCTAAAAGCCTCTTAAACCCCACTATCCTGCCTGCTTCCACTACTCCTTTGGTAACCCATTCTAGGCATCTACCACTTGCTACACAAAAAGCTTGCCTCTCCTTTCCCCTTTAAACTTACTTCATTTAACCCTAATGAACCTGTCATCTGATGCTTGACATTTCTACCTTGGGTAAAAGATTTTGAACGTCTACCCTGTCTATGCTTCTCCTAATTTAAAAAAAAACAAACTAGACTCCCTCAGCCTCTGCCACTCTAGGAAGAACAACCCAAGATTGTCCAATCTTTCTTAATTGTTCATACTCTCTGATCTAGTAAACCTCTTCTTCACCTTCTCCATATCGTTCCTATAATGGGACAACCAGCACTGCACACAACACTCAAATAGCAGCTTGACTAAAGTTCTATACAGCTGCAGCATGATTTCCTTACTCTTACACTCAACACCCTGACCATTCTATGCATCTTCTTTACTACCTTATCCACTTGTACAGCACTTTCAGTGAGCTGTGGACTGGACCCCAACATCCCTCTGTTCTCTAGTACTATTAAGGAGCATTCCACTAACTGTGTAATTTCTCCTTTCATTTAACCTCCCAACGTTCAGTACATCACACTTTCCCAGGAAAAATGCTAACTTTAATATCTGTGTCCATATCCACAGTATCTACTGATCTATATCTACTCTATCCCTTAATAGTTTTTTTACTATGTCCAACTCCAATCTTGAAGCCATCTGCAAATGTACTAATCCACCCATTTTCATCCAAATCCCTGAGGTATATCACAAACAATAGAAGTCCCAGCACCGAATGTTATGAAACACTACTGATCACAGCCTTCCTGCTGGAGTTTGCTTAGTAATTGCTAATGATTCACACTCACTGAATGATTTAGGTAAGTCTATTGCTGTGGAATGTAACAATAGTTATTCAGAAACTTCAAGGGTAGATACTTTGTATCACTCACAGTTATATAACATGAAAGCAGACACTTTGGTCCAACTAACTATCTAACACTAAACCAATTTTGTTCTCTCCATATTCCCATCAGCTCCTTCCACCCTGCCAGTTGTCTACAGCCCGGGGCCAATTATGGTGGCCAGTTAATCTAACAGCATGCACTTCTTTAGGATGATGAAGAGAACCTGTTGAAAACCATACAATGATAAGAAGAATGTGAAAATTCCATGCAGGCAGCGCTGGAGGTTAGTATTAAGCCTTGGGTGCTCTGAGGCAGCTGCTTAACAATATGTGCCACTGGGCCCCTTCTCTCTGTAATTACTTACATAGTGTCTGTTATGCCACTGGCATTTAAGACAGTAATGAACGTCCTCCATCTCTGACCATGTAGAAGCCTTCTTCATTGCTGTTTCAGTGACAATTGCTTTTTGACCAGTCAGGGCTGTTAGCCCTGAATTGAACCCCTGGACCTGGAGGACTGGTGCATCATTCTTATTGTGTTCAATTCTGGTCACTTCATTATAGGAAGGATGTGGAAGCTATGGAGAGGGTACAGAGGAGATTTACCATGATGTTGCCTGGTTTGGAGAACAAGACATATGAAGCGAGGTTAGCAGAGCTGGGACTTTTCTCTTTGGAGTGTAGAAGAACGAGAGGGGACTTGATAGATTATGAAAGGCATAGATAGGGTGGATAGTCAGTACCTGTTTCCCAGGGCACCAATAGCAAACACCAGAGGGCATATGTACAAAATTAAGGGAGGGAAGTTTAGGGGAGACATCAGGGGTAAGTTTTTTTACACAGAGGGTTGTGAGTGCCTGGAATGACTTGCCAGGGATGGTGGTGGAGGCTGAAACATTAGGGGTATTTAAGAGCCTCTTGGACAGGCACATGGATGAAAGAAAAATGGAGGGTTATGGGGTAATGTGGGTTTCGTACTTTTTTTTAAGGATTATATGGGTCGGCACAACATGGAGGGCTGAAGGGCCTGTACTGTGCTGTAGTGTTCTATGGTTCTTAATCTGGCCTCTACGCTTTGACCCATTTGGCATGGGTGACCCTAGCAAGAAGCAAATGAATCCTGCCCACATTGCTCTCCAGCATGCGAGCTTCCAAACGCTATGACAAGGTTGTGGTCCTCTTGGAGGGCTCTCTGCTATTGCTCCACATTTAAACTGTGAAGAAAACAATCAGTTCATATTAGATTCAGAACAACCAAAAAATAACTCCATAAAGAACGTCCCATCAAAATCCTGCTGAGTCTCCCACTGCCCAACTTTTGGGAATCTTGAAGCCGAACAGAAATTTGCTGGATTTCCAATTCATACCTGGTTCCATTTCCAATCATATTTGTGATTGTTATCCAACATCAGTTTTGCTTCAGCAAAGTTGTTTCCTCAATTTCAAATACCTCCTGGTTTCATGTTCCATGTCTCTGCAGTTTCCTCCAGTTCTTCTCTTTCCTTGACAATATCGTTACTTCCAACACTGCAGCCCTTTAGGATTATTTCCCCCTTCACCAACCCTGGCCTTTCAAGTACCCCAATCTATCACTGGTAGCCATGTTTTCAACAGTTGTAGTTGAGTGTGTCCTCACAAAATCATACAGGGTCTTTCCCAACAAGAAGCCCTGGATGAACCATGAGATCTAAAATCAGCTGAGGGACAGATCAGGGGCATTCAAGTATGGAAACAAGAATGCTACAAGACATATATGCATGATCTCCAGAAAGCCACCTCATGGGTAAAGTGGAGATTCTGGACCAAACCTGAAACAATGCGGGACGCTCAGCAGTTGTGGCAGGGCTTGAATGCTGTCACCTCCTATGAAGTTAAATCAAACGACATGGGAGATGGCAGGACTTTGCTTCCAGATGGGCACAATGGCTTCTATGCTCACTTTGAGCATCAGAACATAGACGAATCATCACAAACCCTTACATCTCCTGATGATCCTTTGATCTCAGTATCTGAAAAGCCTGAAAATATCCTTGTGCAACTGGATCTTCTATTTCTTTAACAGCAGACTCTAATCTGTTCAGACTGGCAAAAACATCTTCTCCATGATGTCCATCAGCACAGGTGCACCACAAAGCCATGTGCTTAGACCCCTGCTCTACTTGCTTTATGCACGACTGCGTGGCTAAGCGCAGCTCCAATGCCATATTCAAGTCATAGGCCGAATCAAAAGTGTTGATGAATCGGCATTTAGGAGGAAGATTGAAAATCTGGTTGAGTGGTGCCAGAACAACAACCTCTTACACAATGTCGGCAGGACCAAGGAGCTGATTATTGACTTCAGGAGGAGGAAACTAGAAGTTCATGATCTAGTCCTATTCAGAGGTACTGACGGTTAGCAACTTTAAATTCCTCGAAGTTATTATTTCCGAAGGCATGACCTGGGCCCAGTACATATGTGCAATTGTGCAATTATGAAGAAAGCGTGGCAGTGCCTCTACTTTCTTAAGAGTTTGTGAAGTTTTGACATAACATTTAAAACTTTGTAGTGGAGAGTTTATTGACTGCTGCCTCACAGCACAGTACAGAAACACCAGTGCCCTTGAAAGAAAAGTCCTACAAAAGGTAGTAGATACAGTCCAGTCTATTGCAGGTAAAGCCCTCCCCACCACTGAGCACACCTACATGAAGCATTATTGCAGGAAAGCAGCATCCATCAGGGACCCCTACCACCCAGGACATGCTCTCTACTTGCTGCTCCCATCAGGAACATGATACAGGAGCCTAAGGATTCATACAACCAGGTTCAGGAACAATTATTACCCCTCATCCAATAGGCTCTTGAACCAAAGAGGATAACTCAACTCATCTGCACTTGCCCCATCATTGATATGTTCCCGAAACCTATTGTCTCATTTTTAAGGAATCTTCATCTCGTGTTCTCAATATTTATTGCTCATTTATTCATTATTACTTTTTTTTCTATTTGCACCATTTGCTGTATTTTGCACACTGGTTGAATGTCCAAGTTGGTGTGCTCTTTCATTGATTCTATTCTGGTTACTATTCTATAATGGATTTAGTGAATATGCCTGCAAGAAAATGAATCTCATGGTTGAATAGGGTGACCTATATGTACTTGATAATATATTTACTTTGAACTGTCAAAGACAGTTTTATAATCCTTTCATAAGAATCTCAACTGCTGTGCCTCTCTTACTTTTTTAAAGTAGTTTGTTAAGGCTGAAATTAACGCTGATAGGAGTTGGCTCTTAAAATGTTGTTCCCCATTGAACATTTGTGCAACCTGGCAGAATGGATACAGATGAATTTCATTGTTCTTACACATACTGGCAGCTTAGTTTTCATCATTAAATATTCTGTTTTGTAGAGATAAGTCACTTAGCTAGAAATATGACACTGAAAGAGGCCAGGAATCTGAGATGAGATGTGTAATGGAAACCAAAAGATACCTCTCACTCTACAATTTTTCTTTGGAAGATGAAGTTGATAAAGAGCAATATTTTTTCCTCTCAATAAATAATAATTAATCCTCTAATAACAGAAATCAGTGAAACATATGCTTCAGCTTGAGCACATTGTTGGATCAGTGTATATCCGTAAATGTCAAAACAGAAGTAGATTATTTAACACTTGAGTTTGCTTTGCTGCTTTGGTCTGTGAATTAACTTCATATAAGTGCCTTTCCTACTTACCTCCCATTAAAACAATTCTTATAATTCTCAATTCTATCATTAAGAATTGATCTGACATCAATTTCCATTTGCAGCACTGAGCTTCAAACATATTTTGATTCCAGGAGTGCTTGCTATCTTAGATTTTCTATCTCAGTTTTCTGCAGGGAAACTGATGATCAAAATAGTCATTGATACACTGCAGCTGGGCCAGTCTAATTTACACCATACAATGCACTAGAATTTCTAGGCCATTGACACTCAGTAGCTATTTTGTTTTTTCTACCTTTCAAGCAGCCAATCACAGACAACTGTTGCCACATTATTCGGTGATGAGCTGAATATGGCCCATTATTTTCTAGCCAATCTTAAGCTCTATCTCCTTGTAACTGCCATTTGAAACAAATTATTTCACAACTCAAAACATATCATCTCCAGTATTTTAGCTGGAGAATACAGGATCTTGTCCTCTGACAACTGAAAAAAAATCCACTGGACTTGATTCCAGTTATGCTAGTCTTGCATATGGATGCAATCCTTTGCACTTTTTCATGGCAAGATAATGCTGATTCGATTTCCAATCCCTATAAACCTCCATTCCCAATGGGAAATCTTAATGTCCTCCATTTCTTTCTTAAGGACCTAAACGGTTCCCCTTCATTAACATGCTCATTCACTTGGCTGAACTTGCCCTTGCCCTCAACAACTTTTCTTTTGATTTGCAAAGGCCCTAATCATGACAGTCATTTTGTTGGCTATGCAGAATAGTCTTTTATCCAGCCTGTTCTGGTATACACCCCCTTTACCTTTTCTCTGCTACATTCATATCTGCAAAAGAGCTGATTCCAGCACTTGACCAGAACTTAATTTCACAAGCTTTGCCAAAACTACTACCCCAGCCCTCAGATTCTCCTGTACCATCTGACTCTTTCTTTTTTGATCTCTCTGACACCATCTCAGGTGACACACTGTCACTGAAATCTTTTATAAATCCACCTTCTTCCAGAACCATTTCCTCGAATATAGACCTGCTCCTGCCACTAATTAGGATGCCATTCCCTTTTCTCAATTTCTCCTTCTCTGCCGCATCTGTTCTCATGATAAGGCCTTCTGCTCTAGAGCTTCTGAAATATTCTCCTTCATCTGAAAGTGTTGCTTCCCCTTTACCATAGTTGATGGAGCACTCACACATATTTCTGCCATTTCCCACATGTCTGTGATGAACAACGTCCTCTCAGAACTGTAAAACACCAATACACTTCTCTTGGTCCTCAGCTTTTCCCCCACCACTCTTTGTATCCTACTCAACATTCTTCACCACTTTTGTCAGCTCAATGAAATCACAGGGCCAATCATGTCTTTCCTCAGGGATCACTCTGTTTGAGCCCAAAAGATATGAGTCTAGGATTGGGAAGGGATGGTAGTGGGCACAGCAGCCACCATGGACGTGATCTGGATTTCTCATTCTGCGCACAGAAGTGACAGGCTGCCACATATGATTTGACATTCCCATCCACGGCCAGCCACGAGAGCCGACTCTTGATGAACACCATCATTCGAGCAATGCCTTGATATATGCTATGTGTCCCCACTGTAACACATCTGAAACAACAGAGTCAGGAACAAAAAGGCAACTAGATAGGCCATTACCTGGGTCTGCCTCCTGCTGTTGTTTTCTCTTGACGATGATCTCCTGGTGATGATGGCACCACCAGTGGGGACCTTTGGGGTATGGGTCCTGGGACAGTGACTAGGTCTGATGGTTCAAACTGCCTGAAGTGGGCATCTGGCTTCTGATTCTTCAGTCCTCGATGGTAGGTAATGTTATTATCAAAATTGTTAAAAAGAGAGCAGTGAGCTTGCCACGAATTTAAATGTTTGCTTCTTGAATATACGCCAAGTTCTTGCGAGCTGTCCAGACCACAAATGGATGTTTAGACTCCCCCAGCCAAACCTCCAGGACTAATTTGACCACCAATAGCTCTCTATTCCAAATGTCACAGTTCCTCTCTGCAGGAGAGAACTGCCAGGAGAAGAACAGGGATGAAGTTTTTGGTCAAACAGGCTTCATTGCAAACTAACAGCCCCAGCCCCCCAACCCCAACATCTGAGGCATATATTTCAGTAATAAATGATAGCTCTGTGTCAGGGAGAACAAAGTCAGGATCTGTTGTGAACCAGTGCTTCAGTTCCTGCAAAGCCACCTCAGCTTCTGTGGTTCAGTGAAATGGGTTGGAGGTTCCATTAGTAAGGGCAGTAAGGGAGGCTGCAACAGAACAGAAGTTGCAGATGAACATAGAGACATAGGATGTTACTGCATAGAAGCAGACACTTTGGGTCATCTAGACTGTGCCAAACAACTAATCTACCTCATTCCAACAACCAGCACCTGGACCATAGTTCTCCATACACCCCACATCCATGTACTTATCCAAATTTCTATTAATTGCTGAAATCAATCTCATATCCACCACTTTTGCAGGCAACTCTTTCCGTACTTTCACCGCCTTCTGTGTGAAGAAATTTCCCCTCATGTTCCCCTTAAACATTTCACCTTTCACACTTAACCAATGACCTCTAGTTCTAGTCTCACCGAAACTCAGTGATAAAAGCCTGTTTGCATTACCCTATCTATGCCCCTCATAATTTTGTATACCTCTATCAAATGCCCCCTCATATTTCTACACTCTAGGGAGTCCTAATCTATTCAACCTTTCCCTATAACTCAGCTCCTCAAGTCCTGGCAACATCTTTGTAAATTTTCTCTGCACTTTTTCAAACATATTGGCATCTTTTCTGTAGGAAGATGACCAAAACTGTGCATAATACTCCAAAATTAGGCCTTACCGATCTCTTATACAACTTCAACATAATATTCCAACTCTTGTACTCAACATTTTGATTTAAGACCCTATCTACCTGCGATTCCACTTTCAAGGAATTATGGACCTGTATTCCCAGATCCCTCTGCTCTACCACACTCCTCAGTGCCCTACCAGTCACCATGAAAGTCCTACCCTGATTTGTCCTTCCAAAGTGCAACACCTCACTCCTGTCTGCATTAAATTGCAACCGTCATTTTTCCAGCTGGCCCAGATACCGCTGCATGCTTTGATAGTCTTCCTCGCAGTCTTCCTCACTTTCCACTGCATGTACAAACTTGGTGTCATCCACAAAGCTGCTGATCCAGTTTACCACATTAGCCTCCAGATTGTTAATAGAGGTTACAAACACCTACAGAGCCAACACCGATCCTTGCGGCATACTGCTTGTCACAGGCCTCCAGTCAGAGAGGCAACGCTCTATTACCATTCTCTGGCTTTTCCTGCAAAGACAATGTTTAATTGAACTTACTACCTCATCTTGGATGTCAGGCCCTGGAGAATTATCTACTCTAATATTCTTCAAGACAGCAAACACTTGCTCCTTGGTAATTTGTATACAGTCCATGACCTCACTGCTGCTTTGCATTAATTCTACAGTCTCAATGTCCGTCCTCTGAGTCAATACAGATGCAAAAAAATCCATTGAAGATCTCCCCCATCTTTTTCAGCTCCATGCGTAGACATCCACTCTAACCTTCCAGTGGAACAATTTTGACCCTTGTTATTCTTTTGCTCTTAATATATCTGTAGACACCCTTAGGATTCTGCTTCACCTCCTCTGCTAGAGCAAACTCGTGCCTTCTTTTAGTCCTCCTGATTTCTTTCTTGAGTGTCCTCTTACATTTCTTATCCTTCTCAAGTACCTCATTTGCTTCTTCCTACCTATACCTGCTATGCACGTCCTCCTGTTTCTTAACCAGGGCTTTAATATCTCTCAAAAACCAGGTTTCCCTAAACCTGTTATGCTTGCCTTTTATTTTGACAGGAACATACGAACTCTACTCACAAATTTTTTACTTTTGAAGGCCTCCCACTTACAAATACACATTTGCCAGTAAACAGTCTGTACCAATGCACACTTGCCAGATCCTTCCTGATACTATTAAAATTGGCCTTTCTCCAATGTAGAATTTCAACCTACGGACTAGACCTACCCTTCTCCATAATTGACACTAATAGCATTATGATCAATAGATGCAATTGTTCCCCAGCACAAACTTCTGTTACTAGCCCTTCCTCATTCCCAGCAGGAGATCTAGTCTTGCATTCTCTCTAGTTGAGACTTCCATGTACTGATTTTCTTGATCACATTTGAAAAACTCTATCCCATTCAGCCCTTTAGCAATGCGTCCCAGTCCATAAGTGGCAAGTTAAAATCACTGACCATCACAACCTTATGTTTCTTGCAACAGTCTGCGATTTCTCCACATATTTGCTCCTCTAAATCCCACAGACTGGTGGGTGGTCTATAATATAATTCCATTAATGTGGTCATCCTTTTCTTCCTCCTTATTTCTACCCATATAGGCTCACTAGATGAGCTCTCCAGACTGTCCTGAATGAGAACTGCCATGACGTTTTCCCTGAATAGTACTGCTACCTCTGGCCCTTGAATCCCGGCTGCTCTAACATGACTAGAACAATGGAAACTGGAAACGTTGAGCTGTCATGCCAGCCACCACATCTCACTAATGACTGCAACGTCAATAATTCCAGATACTGATCCAAACCCTAAGCTCATCTGCCCTTCCTAAAATACTCTTTGCATTGAAATATACACAACTCAGAACATTTGTCTTGCCATACTCAACCATTCAATTCCTGACTTTATATTTCGGCTTAACAGTATTTTCCCCACAACCATTCTACTATCTGCTCTGCCATTCTGGTTCCCATCCCTCTGCAGTTCTAGTTTAACCACACCCCCCCCAACACTTCCACCCTGCACAGCACCAGTAAACCTTTCTGCAGGTATATTAATCCCCCTCCAGTTTGGGTGCAAACCATCCCTTCTGTACAGGTCCCACCTTCCCTAGAAGATAGCCCCAAGATCCAAAAATCTGAAGCCTGGCACCTGAGAGGCAACATGCAATCTGGAAATATTGTTCTCTTCCACAGAATCTCCTGTCTGCTCCCCTAACCAATGAATCCCCTATCCTTACAGCACACCTTTTCTCCTATTCTGATCCACAGAGACAGACTCAGTGCCAGAGATCTGACCGCTGTGGATTTCCTCTGCTAGGTCATGCTCCAAATGTATCCTAATCTGTTGTTGATGGGAATGGCCACAGGGATACTCTGCACTGGCTGCCAATTGCCTTTACCCCTCCTGTTGGCAACCCAATTTCATGTGTCCTGCACCTTGGGTGTAACTGCCTCCCTGTATGTCCTATCTATCAACCCCTCAGCCTTTTGAATGATCTGCAGTTCATCCAACTCCAATTCCAACTCCTCATTATGGTCTGAAAGCAGAATGCACTTCTTGCAAGTCAGGGATACTGGAGGTCTCCCCGTTTTCCCACATCACCCATGAGGACCATTCCACTATCTTGCCTGGCATTCCCACTGCTCTAACTGTGCAAATGAGAAAGAACAAAAGAAAATTAAATGGAAAAAAAATCTGTCAGCAGCTTCTGGCTCTTCTTATCAAAGCCTTTTAGAGCCAAAGCCTGATTTCCCCACTCTAACACTGGCTCACTCCCACAATGGCTGCTCCACTTAAACCTCTGTTTATTGTTCCTTGTCAACTGCCTAATTATGCACAATCCAACGTCTCCTTGGGAAATGTAGCACAGAGAATGTCCCAACTGGTGCCTTTAGTTTCCTTTGACCTCTCCCTCCCACTATGCCATCTACTGTCTCCCTAGGAACTATGGCACACAGAACATCCAGTAAAAACTTATGATCCCCAGGTACTGCTGGAGCTGCTTGACTGTGGTGGGATGCAGCCATTCCCTGATGGTCTGGGTCTTGTTATTGCCCATCTGCAGGTTCCCCTGAAAGGTAATCAATTTGAGGAAGGAGAATGTAGAGATATAAAGCTCACTCCTCTCTGGCTTGGCAAATGACTGGTCCTGGAGTAAACATTGAAAGACCCATTGAATGTATTGGACGTGTTCATGGTAGATCCTAGCAAACGAGGACAAAGTGAGGCAGCACCTATCAGAGATCATTGCTGATAAGGGACTGGAATACCGCAGAGTGTTAACAAAACTGAATGCCATCATGAGATATTCGTAGTGGCCAATGGAGGTGTTAAAAGCAGCTTTCCATTTATCACCCTCCCAAATGCAGACCAGGTTTTATGCATTTTGGAGGTCAACTTTAGTAAAGGTGGTTGCCCTTTGCAGCAACTCGAAAGCTATGGTCCCCAGGGGCAAGAGGTACTAGTTCCCTGCCGTGATCTTGTTGAGCCCTCAATAATCTTTACATGGTTGAAGCCCACCATCATTTTTCTCCACAAAGAAGAAGCCTGCACCAGCAAGGAATGTGGAGGGAGGATGAAACAGACAGTAGGACCACAAATGTACTCTTTCATGGCCACGTTTTCTGAAACTGACAGTGAATAGAGCATTCCTTGGGGCGGACATTTTCCAGACAGCAATTCAATTCTGCAGTCATAGGTTTGATGAGGTGGTAATGCTATGGCCCTTTACTTACAAAAAAAAAATGTTATAAGTGGTCTGTATACTCAGGATGAATTCAGGTCAGCTCGAGAGAGGCAGGAGGTAGCCTCAGAGTGAAAAGGCCATCTGTGGAATGCACCAGTGGACCTGTCACTTTGTGGGTCAGGGAGGGCCATCCAGGTGTGTTTTAAGATTAACAGGAGCTCAGGAGAATAAATGAGATGAAACTGGGTGGTCTCAGTATGCTGTTCTATGTACAGAGAGATGAGAGCCCTGAAATGGCAGATCTTCCCAGGGTCCAGGGGTCTTTTATGCAGAGACTTGGCTGTGACCAGTTGATTGAGATGAGCCAGGGGAACTTGGAAGTGTCTTTCCAACCCAAAGTCCATTATATTGCCTGCTGCACAGGCATCTACAAAGACTCTAAGGGTATGTTGCTGTTTGCCACAGAAGATAGAGGTAAACACATGACCCCAGATTTAGCAGACCTGGGAGGAATGATGGAGTCTGTCACAGACATCCCTTCCCTGGAAGGGTCTGGATGCTGTCCCAACAACTCAGGACAAGCAGAATCAAGATTAACCAGCTCACCTCAGTAGAGGCAGCATTTTCCTGATGAAGGGTCTCGGCCCAAAACGTTGACTGCTCGGTTCCACGGATGTTGCCTGACCTGCTGATTTCCTCCAGCTTGTTTCTACGTGTTGATTTTCCCTTCTTCCTCCAGTCATGCTCAGTTAGAGGAAGTTGGGATCTGTCCAGTTCCATTGGTCTCCTCTGGAGGAAGTTGAGGGGAGCTGGAGGGGTGTGCGTGAGGCCACAGGTGCTCAGAACCTGACAATCTTACAGGACCTACTGTGACGCTCCCTTTTCCTTTCCTAGAGACGATTGTCAACCCAGATGGAGGTATCAATGAGAGTCTCAAGATCTTCGCCTGGGTCTTTGGCTGCTAATTCATCATCAAGGTCACAGTGGAACACAGCTATAAGGGCTTCAGTATTCCAACAACTCTCTATCGCCAGGGTGCCCAACTCGACTGCATAGTCAGCCATACTACAGGTACCCTGACAATGCTTGGGGATTCAGTTTTGCCACACCTCATCCACTGACTGGGTGGCCAAACATCCTCTTCATCTCCCTGAAGAAGGATATGTCTGTACAACTTGAAGAATTCCTTTCCCAGAACACCATAGCCCAGGCGAGAGCTTTACCAGAGTGGATAGAGATAACATGGCCACTTTGCAGTGGTTGGCGGGGAACTTGTTGCGTTGCATCTCAAAGACCAGAGAACACGAAGAAACCCTCTACAGCTCCTGGGCTTGCCGTCATATCACTCAGACATCAGCATGTTCAGAGTCCCACCATGGGAACCGGACAAACGGGTGATGCCTATGTTAGTTGGAGATTCAGGAGTTGGGATGGCAGCAGGGGGTTCAGACCAAGCCAGATTATCTCAATGAGTACCTGCAGGGTGGTCAAGATCTGCTAGAGCAGTGGTCCCCAACCACCAGGCTGCGGACCGGTACCGGGCTGCAAAGCATGTGCTATCAGGCCGCGAGGAAACGATATGATTTGGTGATATGAAATGATATGAGTCAGCTGCACCTTTCCTCATTCCCTGTCACACCCACTGTTGAACTTGAATGCACACGAGGTCATTATCCATGCAAGGTCATCAGTCTTCTAAATGCAGTAATACCCTTGCGCCAGGGATCACTGGTTGGCCTCGGGTATCCGGCTGCCTCGAGAAGTGCCGTTGCTACTGGCCTGGAGCACGGACAGATGGGCGCTGCCTCTAAACCTGTCTAGCACACTGAATGTTTGTGGGGAACCTGGAGCTAAAGTATTCACAGATGACCTAATTCGGACTCAGGTTTCGTAAGTAGCAGAGCAGCTACCTTGCTGCGATCAACTGAAAGTCATCCCTCGAGCAAAACTTTTGTCGGCCGATAGACCCTACCTACCTACAAGGGGGGCGGGCACACGCCCTATCGCACTTCTCGCTCGGTCAGTCACTCTCTCCAGACTGCGACCACCGCGGCCCCTGTACGGAGACCTCCAGCCCTTACCTGGTCCTCTCACTGGTGTGTTGCAATGATTTTATATGTTCATATGAGGAAAATATGTGCTGTGTGTTTAATATGCAAATGTTACTTAAGATGTTATGATGCTATTGACTTATAAGTGAGTTATAATTGACTTATCACTATATTCATGCGAGGAAAATATGTGCTGTGTGTTTAATACTAAACTTGTTAGATAAACCCTTTTAGAAATGAAATTGAGTGTATTAGCCACTTATAAGTGACTTATAGTCAACTTATCACCTATACTCCGGTCATGATTAACACCCTCACCACCTTCCCCCCGCACCCGTCGGCTGGTCCGCAAGAATATTGTCAATATTAAACCAGTCCACAGTGCAAAAAAGGTTGGTGACCCCTGTGCTAGAGCATCTGCTCACGTCTACTCAGCATAACCTCCTGGCCAGCCAGCATTGATTGGAGATACTCACACTCTGTTGGTTCCACATTAAGCTCACTCTTGTTGTGATGGCAAGGCTGGATTTGATCTGAGATTTTTATGGTGAAGTTCCACACCTTCAACCAGTGGACTACCAGGAGAGGCTGAAACCAACTGGACACAAGTACAGAGGAGAATGGAGTTGAATAAAGGACCTGTACTTGTGAATTTTTTTTGCAGAGAATACTGGCTAAGACACAAGAATCACTCTATACAAGGTAAACAAAACAAAGCACAGACAACTGAGACAAAACACAGGTGAAAATAATCTACTAGTAATCAGGGAAGGAGGCATGTCAATACTTGGAGGACCTTGGTGCCCCCAGGTGGTCAGAACTGAGGCGTGACAATAACACATACCCACTTGGGGAATTGGTTTCCACAAGAATTTGTACTGCTTGCTCTTGTGTTGACCTTGCTTCCAAAGTACAACTTTTGTTGCTACCTTCCAGCTATATAAACTGGCATCATGTTTGAGACTGCAGATGGGTTAAATTCCTCAGCGGTCTTTTTTTGCTTTTCCCTTCAAAGTTGCGATCTTTCAAGTCACATAATGCAGAAGAGTCAGTGTGCAAGCAATCTATTTGTTAAGCCTCTCATAAACCTATTAGATAGCCCACAGTTTAAAATTCTGCCAAAACACCAAAGAATGGATAAATCATTTAATGCATAATGTATTTGCTGATTGTTTTTCCTGTTTTTTGATTCCTCGAGCTGAGCTTGCAACACTGTACTATTTTAAATAGGTGTGGATTGAAATAATCCTCCATTTTCTTATCTAAATGGGAACTCCTGTGATTCTCTGCATCAAACAACTTCCCATTTTCCAGATTAGTAACCACGTGATAAAACATAGAGCCAATCTCTCTCAACAGCATAGCCTTCTTATGTCTTCTTTAAGCAGTGTTCAGCATTGAAAATAATTCCAGTGTGATACTTTACTTTGAGGCTATGTTTAATATTAAAGCATTTCCTACCTTGACATGTTTGCTGTGAAGGATTTACACTTGACTGACAGTGAATTAGACTGAACTGCAGCACCCAGGACATGATCCTTGGAAGGCTCCAGCTGCCATACATCAGATTGCCGTCAAGCTAGTAAAACACAGTTCTGTGCTTTTTAAGGAATGGGATAACAACATATGAAATAGGAGCAAGAACAGAATATTCACTTCTGGAGGCTGTACACTCCATTATCATAGAGGATCTCGATAGCATTTTCCAGCCTTTCTCCAAGCCCCTCAATTCTTGTAATGCTCGTAAATCTATTGATCTCAGGTTTGAATGCCATCAGCGACTCAGTCTCCATACACCCCTGGGTTAGAGATTTCAAACCCTCTGCCTAAAGCTATTTCTTCTTATTTCATCACTCAATGATGAGCACACATTTTTGACTGTGACTTTCTGCTTTAAGATCCCGAGCCAGAGGAAACTTTCTCCGTATGTCTACCCTGACAAGCTCTCTAAATATTTTGAATGTCTCAGTGTGGCCACCTCTCGTTCTTATGAGAGAGCAGAGACTTAGATTACTCCATCACTCCTCATATATGCAGATCGAGAATCAGGTTTATTATCATTGTCTTACATGATGTGAAATTTGTTGGTTTGTAGCATATCTTCCTTACAAATACATCGTATTTATCTCAGAACTGAAGAAAGCATTTTGCCCTTGAGGTCTGTGTCAGCTTCCAGTGGAGCAATTCCATTCCCATTCTTTATTGCCTGGTAGTTTTCCAAGTTATTCTCACTCACGCAGGCACATCAACTCCCCTTTGATTTATTTTGCTATTGACCTACACTGGAAGGTAATTTACAATAGCTATTTATCCTACCAGCCTTTGTTTGGGAGGAGACAGGGTCACCTAAGGAAGGCCTAAGGTCACAGAGTGAATATGTACACATCAGAGAAACAGCACCCAAGGTCAGGATTGAACCAGAGCCTCTGGAGCAGTGAGACAGCAGCACTAACTGCTGCACCATTGTGTTGTCCTGGTAAATATTAAATGCATAGTGTCTTTGATAAGTTCATCCTAAGGAGATCATATACATTATTTTAAAAGTGGTGTCCTCAAGGCACTATATATTTGTAGTAGGACACCCCTACACTACTCTAAACCTTTTGCAACAAAAAACCATTTGACTTTCTAATTGCCAGCCGCACCCAGCAATTATGACTTGGTTAATTTATGTAGAAGCACACCCAAGTCTAATTTAACAACAACATTTTCAAATCTCTTGCCATTTGAGACATACTAAGTACTTCTGTATTTTCTATTGAAGTGAGTAACCTCACATTTTTCCACATTACCATTACACTCCTCCTGTAATATTGTTGCCCACTTATTCAATTTATCTATATCCCCTTGAAACCTCTTCCAATTCTCATTACTAAAAGTCTCACTTGGTTTTACGTCATCAGTAAACTTGGAAATGTTACATTTGATGCCCTCAGGCAAATGGTTTGTTTAGATTGTGAACAGCTGTGGCCCAAGCTTGGATCCCTGCAGTGCCCAACTAGTCACAGCTTGCCAATCTGAGAAAAAACAACTAATATTCCTAGCAACACACACAAAATGCTGGAGGGACTCAGCAGGTCAGGCAGGATCTATGGCAATGAATAAACTGTCGACTGTTAGGGCCGAGGCCCAGCTTCAGGAGTGGTAACAAAGGGGGAGGATGCTTGAATAAAAAGGTGGGGGTAGGGGAAGGAGGATATCTAGAAGGTGATAGGTGAATCCAGGTGGGTGGGAAAGATAAAGCGCTGGAGAATAAGTCGTCTGACAGGAGAGTGGACCATAGATGAAAGGGAAGGAGGAGGAGACTGAGGAGGTGATAGGTAGATGAGAAGAAGTAACATGTTAGACTGGGGAATAGAAGAAGAGGGGAGGGAAGGGAAGTTTCTACCAGAAAGAGAAACTGGTCGGTTTGGAGGCTAGCCAGACAGAATACAAGGTGTTGCTCCTCCACCCTGAGAGTGGCCTCATTGGAGCACAAGAGGAGGCCACAGACCGACATGTTGGAACAGGAATGGGAATGGGAATTGAAATTGAAACATTTGACCACCAAGAAGTTTTGTTGGATGGAGTGGAAGTGCTCAATAAAGCAGTCCCCCACTTTATGACAGGTCTCACCAACATAGAGGAGGCCACAACAGGAGCACAGGACACAATAGACGACCCCAGCAGATTCACTGGTGAAGAGTTGCCTCACCTGGAAGGACTGTTTGGGGGAGGGAGGTGAATGGGCAGGTGAGCTAGCAGGGATAGGCACTGGGAGGGAGATTAGTCGGGAAGGTTCACCCCAGGAGCCTTTACATCAAACACATCATAACATTTTAATTTTGATTCAAAATGTTAGTCCACGGCCTCCTCTTGTGCCATGATTAGGCCATTCTCAGGGTGGAGGAGCAATACCTTATATTCCATTTGGGTAAACTCCAAACAGATGGCAAGAATATCAATTTCTCCTTCTAGTAAAAAAATCCCTCCCCCCCTTCTTCTATTCCCCACTTTGGCCTCCTACTTCTTCTTACCTGCTTATTACCTCCCCTGGGTCCCCTCCTCCTGTCCTTTCTCCTGTGATCCATTCTCCTATCCTATCAGATTCTTTCTTCTCCAGCTCTTTGCCTTTCCTTCCCACCTGGCTTCACCTATCACCTTCTAGCTATCCTCCTTTCCCTTACCCCACATTTTTATTCCGGCATCTTCCCCCATCTCATCCAGTCCTGATGAAGGGTCTCAGCCCAAAAAGTCGACTGTTTACTCACTTCCATAGATGCTGCCTGACCAGCTGAGTTCCTTTTGCATTCTGTGTGTGCTGCTTTGGATTTCCAGGATCTGCAGAATTTCTCGTGTTTGAAATATTCCCTGTCTTTGTTTTAAATCCATGCAAGTTTTTTATCCTCTGCTCTCTGTAGTTTAATAGCGTTGACCACCACGAGTGGAACCATATCGAAAGCCTTCCAAGAATCCAAATGCACCATATTTTGTGGACCTCCCTCATTTACTCCATCAGATGTATCGTCAAAGAATACAGAGTAGCTCAACATAATTTCCCTTTCATTGATCCCTTTTGATTCTCCTCAATTATTTTATGTTCTTAGTGATCCTTCAGTATATTTGCTGGTGCAGAGAAAGTTCTTCTTTTGTAAATTGGGCTCCTGATATTAGGATCTCTGACCTCGGGGGGAAATTCAGAATGAGCTTATTTCCTCTAAGATTAGATTTTCCTCAGTAATGTTTCTCATGTGGCCCTGCTCCTGGAGCCTCATGGAGCCTTCCAGCCAATCTGCTACTTATTATCCTAGATGGGTGAAACAAGTCCCTGTTTTTTGCAGAGCAACCTCATCCTTTTCTGAGTTTTGAGCTAGACCCAGGAAAAGCGAAGAGGGAGAAGTATCAATGTGATATACAATTATTTGGCTGTAGCTGGAGAAGATCATCAGAAACAGCATTCAGTATTATGTTGTCACACTTATAGGACTCAAGTATTAAATGTTGCCTTCGTCTGCTCCTTGAGTGTTTGGCTTTCATTTCATCTTCTCCCACTTTACTTGGAGTTCTGATGGCAACTCCCACTTAGTGCAGAGGGAGAAGCTCATAAGTTACCAGGCAGAGAAAAAAACAGCTAGCCAGCTGATAGCAATCCTCCATGCCAGTGTGATTTGAACAAGGGAAGTTGGTGCAATGAGAAAAAAGAAGTGCTTTGAATGAAAGAGGAAATACTGTGCCACTAGAGATAGCAGAAAATGCAAGATCTTACCTTTCATGATTCATCATCATCGTTCTGTGCCGTGTTATATGACGTAGGCGATCAAGGTCTCATGACCATGATTGGCCTTGGTAAATTTTTCTACCGAAGTGCTTTCTCATTGCCTTCTTCTGGACAGTGTCTTTACAAGATGGGTGACCCCAGCCATTATCAATACCCTTCAGACATTGTGTGCCTGGTGTCAGCGGTGTCATAACCAGGGTTCACCAGCTGCTCATGAGACCATCCAACTCTACCTACTCCCATAGCTTCATCTGACCCTGACTGGGATGGGGGAGTTGCTAAGTAGGTGTTGCTCCTTGCCCAAGGGTAACCTGCAGGAGAGTGGAGGGAAGGTGTGCCTTATACCTCCTTTAGTAGAGACATATCCCCACCCCGCCACTTACAGTCATGATTATCCAAGTCAATTCATTGATGTGACTTTACAGCTGAATGCCAGTCTTGGGAGCAATGCTCCTCACATTCAATCTGGTCAAGATACAGCCCCTCGGCTGGATTATATACATTAATGCCACCATGGTCGTCAAATTATGATAGTGTATCTGTGATTAGCTTAAGCTCAGAAAATTTAAACCTCATTTGTAGAAGAGTGAAAGAACATTTTGTAATGAGAGTTATTTTAAGTAGATACTAATCCCTTCGTAAATCCAATTTGGACAGCTGCATGACACAGCTGAAAACTCAAGGCTACCAGCCAGTGAGATTTAAATGGGTCTGAGAAGTGGCTTGATTTTCAAATTGCTGCTATCATACAGGCAACATTATCAGTAATAACCTACATTTACATGGTGCCTTTAGTATTTAATTATGTTTCAAGCTGCTTCACATGAGCCCAAAAATACCCAGTGGAGAGCCTCCCACATGAAATATTAATTTTGTTTTTAGCACTGCTCGGCACTTTGGATTCTTCAAGCTAACTTTTATTCTGTTTAAATCAAAAAGACTTGCCTGAAGTCAAACAAGCACTCTCAGAATATTGGCAGAAGGTTCTCAAAGAGATACGTAGAGTTCAAACACAAAATGCTGGTGGAACGCAGCAAGCCAGGCAAGCATCTATAGGAAGAACGGTTGACGTTTCGGGCTGAGACCCTTCGCCATGACGCCGAACTCTTAGAAACATAGAAAATAGGTGCAGGAGTAGGCCATTCGGCCCTTTGAGCCTGCACCGCCATTCAGTATGATCATGGCTGTTCATCCAACTCAGAACCCTGTACCTGCTTTCTCTCCATACCTCCTGATCCCTTTAGCCACAAGGGCCATATCTAACTTCCTCTTAAATATAGCAAATGAACCGGCCTCAACTGTTTCTTGTGGCAGAGAATTCTCTTCTTCCGCTGGCTCCAACTTTGAGCCTACTTATTTGGCAAGGACTCTCCCACCCCCACCAATGACCCCTTCTCCTGTCTTCAACCCTCCTCCTCTTCATGGACACCCCACTCTGGTCTTCTGCCTGCTCTGGATCTCTTTATTGCTAACTGCTGATGGGACATCAACCGTCTCAACTTCACCACACCTTGTTCCAATTCCAGCCTCACTCCTTCCAAACACTCTGCTCTCCACTCCCTCCACACCAATGCCAACCTTACTATAAAACCCCCTGATAAGGGGGGCACTGTTGTTGTCTGGCGTACTGACCTCTACCTGGCCGAGGCACAGTGACAACTCACTGGTACATCCTCTTATTTACCCCGTGATCATGACCCTACTAAGCAGCACCAGGCCATTGTCTCTCACACCATCACCAAGCTTATCAGCTCTGGGGATCTCCCATCCACTGCCATCAACCTCATAGTTCCCACACCCCGCACTTCCTGTTTCTACTGTTATGCCCGCAGCCCCCTCCTTTGTGAGAATCGCAAGAGCACTAGTGGGGTGGGTCAGTGGACCCAGGAAATGGGAGAGAGACGTGCCGGATGCCTCGTTCCCCAGCGATGCAAAATAACGCAACATTGGCCATTGTCTTTTGGAGACACATTTGTGGATTGGGGACTAGGCTACGTGCAAGCCCTCGGGCAAAGTGGGCTGGTTGAGAGAGAGATTGCCTCACCCCCAACCTGATTGACATCTACTACCCTGCGAGTCAAGATAAAAGAGGGGCTGTAGAGATGGCCCCTCAGACTCACCAGAAGAAACGCTAGCGATCCCGTAATAGCGGGAAGCCATTTGAAGAAAGCCACGTGCGTTCGGTTCCCTTGCCTGGGAGCCGGTGGCTGGTACCACAGAAACGATTTTCTTGAACTAACAACGGGGAACCAACTCCCCCGACTCAACGGATTGGCCTCATCAAAAGACCCGGGCGAGTTTCTTTTCTCAAAAATCTCTCTCTCTCCAACAAGTGAAAACCCAGCGGTCCCCAAAGGCTGAAGCCTGCAGGAACTGAGTGATTTTTATATTTCCATCGGACAATATATTATCTCCTAGACAAACGATAGAGCTATTTCTTATTGATGATTATTACTATACACGCGCTTTTAGATTGAGTATTGACGACGTATATTATCTGAATGTTTGTATTAATCTTATTTTTGTGCCCCTTTATAAATAAAGACTTTTAAAAATAGTACCATCAGACTTCAATGGGCCTCTCTATCTTTGCTGGTAAGTGACCCAGTTACGGGGTACGTAACACTACCTCCTACCCAAGATCCACAAACCTGCCTGTCCAGGTAGACCCGTTGTCTCAGCTTGCTCCTGTCCCATCAAATTCATTTCTGCATACCTTGACACTGTTTTATCCCCCCCTTGTTCAATCCCTTCTCACCTATGTTTGTGACACTTCACACGCTTTGAATTTTTTCAATAATTTTAAGTTCTCTGGCCCCCACCACCTTATTTTCACCATGATATCCAGTCCCTATATACCTCCATCCCCCACCAGGAACGTCCCAAAGCTCTCCACTTCCTTTTGGATTCCAGACCTAACCAGTTCCCCTCTACCACCACTCTCCTCTGTCTAGTGGAATTAGTCTTTATACTTAATAAAGTCTCCTTTGGCTCCTCCCACTTCCTCCAATCCAAAGGTGCAGCCATGGGCACCCATATGGGTCCCAGTTATGCCTGCCTTTTTGTTGGCTTTGTGGAACAATCCATGTTCCAAGCCTATACGGGTATCCACCCCCCCACTTTTCTTTTGCTACATCGACGACTGCATTGGCGCTGCTTCCTGCACACATGCTTCATTAACTTTGCCTCTAACATTCACCTGCCCTCAAATTTACCTGGTCCATTTCCAACTCTTCCCTCCCCTTTCTTGATCTTTCTGTCTCTATCTCTGGAGACGGCTTATCTACTGATATCTACTATAAGCCTACAGACTTTCACAGCTACCTGGACTATTCCTCTTCCCACCCTGGCTTTTGCAAAAATGTCATCCCCTTCTTGCAATTCTCCGTCTCCGCTGGATCTGCTCTCAGGATGAGGCTTTTCATTCCAGGATGAAGGAGATGTCTTCCTTTTTTTAAAAGAAAAAAATTCATCTCTCCCATTTCCCATACATCTGCTCTCACCCCATCCTCCTGCCACCCTACTAGGGATGGGGTTCCCCTTGTCAGTTAGTCTTAGCCCGAAACATCAACTGTACTTCTTCCTATAGATGCTGCCTGGCCTGCTGCTTTCCACCAGCATTTTGTGTCTGTTGCTTGAATTTCCAGCATTTGCAGATTTCCTTGTGAAAGAGTTCAAAGTATGTTAGTCAATAATGCTTGTCATTTTTGAGATACAGTATTTATTTAGTCTGGTGTCCATTCATTCGTTAGGTGCCGTGTTATATGACATAGGTGGTCATGGTCTTTCCATGACTATGATGGTTCTTGGCAATTTTTTTCTAACAGAAGTAGTTTGCCATTGCTTTCTTCTGGGAGGCTGGTGGAGGTCGTTAAATAAAGTGTCTGTAAATTGTGCTTGAATGAAGATGATGCAAATTGGAGATCAGTTCCACCTGGTATGTCTCTATGCCTCCAACTCTCTTACTAGTATTGTTACTGCCCTAGTCTTTTGTAGCCATGCAACTCATAATTTCAAGCCAATATTGCAGCCATTAATATTTCCACATGGTGTAATTGTCTTGATTGGCAGCTGGGCTGCAGGTGAAGAAAAGCAAAGCCCTTCTCATCGGCCAATAAAATGAAGTGGAAGAACCATTTTGGAGCAACAATGGACAGTAGACCTTTAGAAATGTAGAGAGCTGAGGCATAATGAGGCTGAATAGGCAACACAGGTGCTTGGAATGAGAGCAGGAACTTTAAAAAGACAAAACTTGTTGACAAGCTAATTGGGGGGCCTTTTACCCAATAAAATGAAGGTTAGAGGGAGATGATCATTACCTTGGTCAGTTAATGGAGGGATACTGTTACCAGTCAGGTTTTATTTTCATGTTTAATATTTGATTCATTGTAGGAAGGGTAGCAGTGGAGTACACTTCCTTTAAGATGTGGGAAGTCATGGAATGTCTGGATCTCCCTAATCCATCTGTGGGAAGTGCACTCAGGAAATGCAGTTGGATTTGGATGTATTCTTGTCCATCTGTGGGGCTGAGGGCCTCATAGATGTGACCTATGCTGAGGTAGTTAAATCCAGGATACAGGCTTTAGAGAGACTCTCAGGAAATGTAAGGGGTACAGGAAGTCAGCCTTGTGGTCATTCCCAACACCAACAAGTATACTCACTTGGGTATGGTTGAGGACGTTGTTCTTTATGGGGCATGAACAGTAGACAGGTCTTCGGCAACGTGACTGGTTCAGAGGGAAAGGTCAGTCAGATGGAGTGATAGAGGGACAGACAGGAGATTCCATGACCACAGAAGAGACACTAGGATGGTGTGTTGGCACTAGGGTGTCATTGTCAAGTATGTATGTTTCTGAACAACTATGGAAGATTCTTGGGGGCGGGGTGTGTTAATGAACAGCCAGAAATCATTATACATGTTGAAGGATCTCAGCCTTAATATTGACTGGTTATTGCTTACCATAGGTGCTATCTTCTGTGTGTGGTACTCTGGATTTCCAGTATCTGAAAATCTCTTGTGTTTAGTTAGAACAAGAGATGAGTTCCTGCAGAATAAGCATGGGTTGCTGGCTAAGTAAATAAGCAGGACCTTAAGATAGAGCTCTCTGGATCACTTGTGCTGCTGGCTAGCAATGTCAAAAATAAAAGCATAGGTCAGATGAATTCTTGGCTCAGGAACTGTTACAGGGCTTGGTGTTTCAGGTTCCTAGACCATTCTTATCTGCTCTGAGGTATAGGAAACCTGGACAAGAAGGAAGGATTGCACTTGAACCAGAGGGGGACCAATGTCCTTTCAGCAAAATTTGCTAATGTTGCACTGCAGGGTTTAGACTAGATTGGTGGGGGTGGAGGTAGGGGTGGTGGTGTGGGACTCGGTGTATAGGAGCAAGTTGTGGGATAAAGCAATAACTTATGAGAGCACTTTTAGTAATCAGGATGGCTAGAGACATAGTAACGACAGGGAAAGGAAATCGCGGTTAGACTACATTGATTTCAGTACGAGGTTTAACAGGCAAGGCAGATAAGCTCGGCATGAATTGACTCTGAGGACTGTGATGTAGTCATAACACATACAGCTGAGAAGGGTAAGATTGGCAGCTCAGGATACAGATGATATGTGTGTGACAAAACTGCAAGGAATGAGTGCAACCTTTTTGATAAGGGAGAAGGCAACAGCAGCACTTGAAAATGGCATTCTTGGGGGATGGTGCAGTGAGGCCATATGGGTTACAATTTGGAAACAAGAAGAGGAGGTTCACTTTTGTTGGGCTATATAATAGATCTCCTGATAGTCAGTGGAAATTTAAGGAGAAAGTGTATATAGTATTGCTCATATTTGCATAAATAATAGGGTGGTTTAGTTAGAGATTTTAAGTTTCCCCAGTATTTTAAGCCCCAGCCCAGAGTTTTAAGCCCTGGATCAGCTGGAATCCATATAATGTGCGCAGGAAGGTTTCCTGAGTCATTATTTTAAGGTCCCTATTTGGAAGTGTGCAACACTGCACCTGATCTTATGGAATGAGGCAGGGGACATAACTGAGGTGACAGTTGGAAAGCATTTTGATTCTTGTGATTAAAATTCAGTTTTAAGATTATGATGGGAAAAGGTAGGACCATTCAATAATTTAGAGTCTTCAGGTAGATTAGGACTAAATTTGGGGGGGAATTGGGCATGGTGTAGCAGAGGATGAGTGGGTGAACCTGAACGAAAGGGAAAAAATGCTGTCGCAACTTTTAAAAATCTGATTGCAAGTGGTCAGGAGCAGTATGTTCCTGTTAGAGTGCAGGGTAAACCTGGGTGAGTTTGGGTAATCCTGGCTGATAGAGGCTGTGACCAAGAAAAATAAGGAAACATAAATTGGGTTTTGGAGTTCAGGATCATGTAAACACAAAGTACACTGCAGATGCTGTGGTCAAATCAACACATACAAAAGCTGGATGAACTCAGCAGGTCGGGCAGCATCCGTTAAAATGAGCAATCAACGGATGCTGCCCGACCTGCTGAGTTCATCCAGCTTTTGTATGTGTTGACAGGATCATGTAAATCCCTTGAAGGCTATATAAATTTTTTTTTTTTTTTTTTTTTAAGACTACTCGAGGGGGATTTCAGGAGGACAATAAATGTATGAGATTGAATCTGGCAGATAGGCTTAAGGTAGATCCCAGGAGGTTCTATAGTTATACAACAGTGGAAGGTGATGAGGAAGAGAGAATGTCTTCTTCTTAAGCCACAGGAGGTGGGTTGGAATTTTAACAAACATTTCTCCTCAACAAGAAACTTCTTTTCAAAGGAAAATTTGTGGTTGCTCAAGAGGCAAGGGAAACTAGTAGAGCTGTTCTGGAGGACACTACTATTACCAAGAGGAAATATTTTTCAGACTTGCAGCACAGTAGGTCGATAAATTTATTCTTATTTAATGATAGTGTGGAGTTGGCCCCTCCAGCCCTTTGAGCCACACTGCCTCAGCAGCTACACAAACCTGATTCACCCTAACCTAATCACGGGACAACTTATAATGACCTCTTAACCTACCTGGTATGTCTTTGGACTGTGGGAGGAAACTGGAGCACAGAGAAATCCCATGCATTCCCTGGGGAAGATGTACAGAGACTCCCTACAGAATAGTACTATAATTGAACTCCAAACTCTACAATATTTTGAACTGTATTAGTGTGACACTAATACAGTATGCTATTGTGGTGCCTGCAAGGCACTCCAGGGTGAGATGGAGTACATCCTTAGACTTTAAGTCTAGAGAGAAAATTGCTGAGGACTTCATGGAGATACTTGCTTCATCATCAGCCACTGGTGCAATTCTGAAAGATGGGAAGTGGGTCAATATTGTTCCATTCTTTAAAAAAGTGGAGCAAGGACAAATCAGGGAACTACAGGCTGGTCAGCCTGACATCAGTAGTGAGGAAGTTATTTGAGGGAATTTTGAGGGTCAGAATCAACCATCATGCAAATAGACTGATTAGTAGGTGTTAACATGGCTTTGTGCATGACAAGTCTTGCTTGATAAACTTTTTTTTTTAACATTTGAAGAGATAACCTAAAAGATGGATGTTGTCTATTTGGACTTTGGTAAGGCCTTTGACAAAGTCCTGTATGATAGGCTGGTCTGGAAGGGTAGGTCCCATGGAAACCAGAGTAGTGCTAGTTCAGTGGATTTAAAGTTGGCTCAGAAGCAGGAAGGAGAGGGTAGTGGTTGAAAGTTGTTTCTCAGAATGGAGACTGATGACTAGTAGTATACCACAGGGGTTGGGGTTATTTATATAAATGATTTGGATGCAAATATGCAAGGCTTTATCAGTAAATTTGCAAATGACATGAACTTGGAGCTGTTGTTGAAACTGGAGAACAGGAAATCATAATTGGTTCAGGAAGTGGACTGAGGAGTGGCAAATGTATTTCAATTGATATAAGTGTGAGGTGATATATTTTGAAAAGTCAAAGCAGCATAGCCTAGGTCAAGGACTGTGAATGGTGGGGCACCAGGGAGTGTAATGAAAGAGGTTTAGTCAACAAGTCTATATTTGATTGAAAGCATTTAGTATACTAGCCTTCAGTCAGGACATTGCGCATGAGTTCGGTCATGTTACATAAGTTGGTGAGTTTGTAGTTGGAGAACTGTGTACAGATTTGATCATGTTGTTACCTAAAGACATGATTAAACTGGAAAGTGTAGAAAAGATTTATAAGGATATTACCAGGGCTAGAGGGCTTGAGTGAAAGGGAAAGGTTGGCCAGGCTAGTTTTTTAAAATCTATTCAACTATAAGAGAATGCTTCTTTAAAAGTTATAAGAATTATAAAGTGATGGTAGGTCTTTCCCCCCTAATGGGTGAGATCAAAGCTAGGGGGAACAGGGCTGGGGTGAATGGAGAATGATCCAAGAAGACCATGAGGGGCAACTTTTTCATGAATATATATCGCAGCCTTTTTCAATGTTTTATTTCCATGAAGGAACCCTTGAAATAATTTTCTGGTCTTGGGGAGTCCCTGCATAAAAATTACATTTACAGCTCATGGTACCTTAGCGTGATCAGTAAATTGTAGATATAATAATCCAAAATAATTGTCAATGCCATTTTGAGTAGAGAATGAATTCTTATCCAAACTTTCTTGGGAAGAAGAAACAGGTAGTTGAGCTTAGTTTACCTTTCTTGAAATTGATTCTTCTTTGCCTTCTTTTAATTTTTAAAAATTCATAAGAAAAACTTAATACATTTCTGTTATATATCTGGCTTAAGCCAAAATGGGATTTAACTTTTCTAAAGGTGAGCTAGGTAGATTTAATTTAAATGAAGGTTGTAAATTAATTTTAATAAATGCTATTTACAACATGACAATTTATTGACAATGTCAAATAGTAGCTACTAAAGCAATATGAATAAATATATAGCTTAAGACACAATTTTATTCACTAATTTGGAAACAAAAATCTTACTAAGTGACATGATCAGGCTCAAATATAGGCCTAGGATGTGAAACTTGTGCTTGTTCTTTGCAGCGCAAAATACTCATTTCTGTGTCAAAGTTAAGATAAGGTCACACAGATTTCACCTTCATCTGAAATGAGACTATTTCTATCCTTGCTCTTGTTGCTTGTTGAACAAGAAAAAGCTTGTTCGCACATGTAAGAAGTTGGAAACTGCAGCAAAATGTTCATTGCTTTCCTATGAATGGCAGGATACTGTTCTTTCACAGAAACCCAAAACTTGTCCAGGATCAGGTCAGAAAACTTCATCTTGAGTGCATGATCAGACTGCTGCTCTCAAAGTCCTTTCTCTTCTCTTAAAGTCAAGTTCTAAATCTGGGCAGAAGATTCAGAGAAAGGGTCCCTCATCCAGTCATGAACTTGTGTTGAAAGGGAGGGAAAATGCTGTTCAATTGTGTCTGCAGTTCTTCCAGGTGGTGTTCAATAAGACTTGAGACTTTCTGATATCCTTCCTCACTCTCAAGCCCAAGCAACAGTGGAAGCATTTCAAGATTTCCTTTTGCAACATGATTTTTCCAAAGATTCAATTTTCTTTTAAATCCAAGAATTTGTCACCTCCAATTTTCTACTACACCAGTAGAGTTTGTTTGACTCCATATGCTGTTGGCAGTGAGGAAGGGGAAGTTGTTGGAGGTAATTTGGGAAGGAGAGACTGACACCACAGCTCAGGTTGGGTGAGTACATTCAATGCTCAGAAAGTGCTCTTCAAGTTTCTCAACAGCCTATCGTACAGTACAGCGCACACCAATTATCAATGGCCTTGCATATCTTGCATCAAAAACCAAGAATGGACTCAACCAAATAAGCATGGTCCTACTGCGCACTGCCATACTGGGCTGAGAGACCCCTAACAAGATTGCTCATGTGCCCCCTCCGTCACTGCCCACCACTGTGACCCCGTGGTGGGAATTTTTAAAAAAATTTATTTTTTTAAATAATAATCTCTTGCAGACCCCTATTGAGAAAAACCAATGCAGAGCAAGCTGCTGAAGGATGTGGTTGAGGCAGGTACAGCAGTATCACTTAAGAAGCACTTGGATAAGTAAATAGAGGGGCTGGGCTTAGCAGAAAGGGGCAGACCCAGGAAACTGGGAGTAGCTGGGTGGGCACTAGTTGGCATGGACTTGTTGGTTAGCGGGACCTGTATCTGTGTTGAATTGCTCTATAACTCTATTCCTCTGCTCTCCAATTTGCCGTCAAAAGAGCCTTCATTTGTTTCTCAATTTGGAAAGGGTTTATAAAATTCTAGAGTTTAAAAATATTTTATTCAGAAATATGAAGAGATTTATTTAATTGCAGTAAGCTAGTGATAATCAATTGAAGCATAAATTTACAGAAAAATAAAGAAGAATTTAAAAAAACTTTAATCATTCACATGATAAATGCACCAGTTAAATATATAGCCATTACTAATGTGAAGTTTTTAGGCCACATACAAAAATACCCTTTTAACTCAGCAACTTAGGAAAGGCTCCTGGCATCGACAACGAGTCCAAGGTTAGAATGAAAACTCAAATGCATGCCGGTCTCTTATCTCCAGCATGTTCAGTACCTCTGAACCTGAACGTAGTGCTGGGGAAGTTCAGAACAATCTGCTGCTGTGTTACAGAACTGTTAGCTAACTGTTACCAATTGACCCCAAGGCAAGTGAGAGCCAACAATTTGAAAGGCAGGGAAGGAAACAGTGTTCAAGTGGCTTCAGAGACACTCCAATTTCGTGGCTTCCATTGCCAGATCTCCACTTACAGCTTCATGCTAATATTTTTCTGAAGAATTGCAGGGGACATCTGTATGTGGGGAAATAAGACTGTTTTATTTTCATTCCCCTACTGTGATTTTCAAGGCATGTAATTTGCTGAGTGCCTTGGATTCTGGATGACGGGGAATTAATGCAGTTGAGCACGTTTCTTGTCTTCGTGACATAAGCTCAGTCTCTGGAATGAGATTATCATGCTGACCTAATTCTCAGAAATTAAAATGCTGCATGCAGGTACAGTACTTCAATTGTAAGTGCTGTTACATGAGAAGTTCCAACCTGAATTAATTGGCAAAACTTTCTTGAAGCATATGTTTTACAAAACTTGAAGCAAATCTTTTTTTCCTCATAGAAAGATTTTAGATCTCATCTTTTGATCTATGAACACTGTCTTGAGAGAGAGAGAGAGAGAGAGAGAGAGAGAGAGAGAGAGAGAGAGAGAGTGAGACTGACTGGTGAAAAGTAATGAAATAAGGATCTTTCCTGACTTCTGTAATTAATGTAGAAAGACTTGTACAATAATGTGAACAATCCTGTTTAAATTTCCAAACTTTACTGTCGTGATCTAATCCAGCTTCAAATTTGTTTGTTTATATGTAAGCAATGACAGTTTCAGTGTCTGGTCAGGAACAACTGTTCTTCTGCTTGCTCTTCAGTAACTTTGCTGGAGGTCCTTGTATATGGGTGTTAGGTGATGAATAGAATCTAACTGTTATCAACAAATCATGAAAAATCCTGACAACTTGTTTTTCAAAGTTCAAAGTAAAATTTTGTTGTCAAAGTATATATATTTCACCATATGCAATCCTGAAATCCATGTTCTTTTGGGCATACTCAGCAAATCTATAGAAGAGTAACTAACAGGTTCAATAAAAGATCAACTAGGGCGCAGAAGACAAAAACAGCACAAATGTAAATATAAATAAATGGTAATAAGTAATCAGAACATGAGATAACATGATAAAGAGTCCTTAAAGTGAGGGATCTTTGGTGGTGGGAACATCTCAATGGACGGGAAAGTGAGTATAGTTATCCCCTTTATTCAAGAGCCTGATGGGGTACTAACTGTTCTTGAACCTGGTGGTGCAAGCCTTGAGGCTTTTGTTTCTTGTGATGATAGCAGTGAGAAAACAGCATGGCCTGGGTGGTAGGGATCTCTGTTGATGGATGCTCCTTTCCTATGGCAGTGTTTCATGTAGATGTGCTACAATCAGTTCCTTAGTCTTGCTGACATTGAGTGAGAGGTTGTTGGTATGACACCATTCAGCCAAATTTTCAATCTCCTTCCTGTATGCTGATTCATTACCACCCTTGATTTGGCCCACAACAGTGCTGCCATCAGCAAACATGAATATGGTATTGGAGCTGTGCTTAGCCACACAGTCATAAGTGTAAAGTGAGTAGGGCAGGGGGCTATAGCATAGAGCCCTGTGGTGCACCTATGCTGACAGAGATTGTGGTGGAGACGTTGTTGCTAATCCAACCTGACTGGGGTCTACAGGTGAGGAAACCCAGGATCCAATTTCACAAGGAAGTATTGAAGCCAAAGTCTTAGACCTTATTGATTAGTTTTGATGAAACTATCATTTGCATGGAAGGGGTGGGGTATGGAGGTTGTTGGCACTGCAAGACTCTGGACACTCAGGATGAAAAGAGGGGAAAAACTGAATGAAAAGTAATTCATTATTTGCACAAAACTCACGGCTCCAGTGAACTGGATCCAGTCCAAACCTCCAGTGCTGCATCTGTGGACAGTATTATCTCCTTCTACCTCCTTTCAATGTTTGGACTGACAGGTTGTTTGGCCATTGTAATTTGTCCCTAACGTATTGTGAGTGGTATCCAAGGCAAAGTTATGGGAATGTTTGCAGAATAAGTTACAGAGAAAATTAGTGGGGAATGGGATTGCTCCATGAATCAACATGAACTCAACGGGTGGGATGGTCTCAATGTTATATGGAGATATGGAAATTCCTCACACAATCTACAGCTGCTCTTTATGCTGCTTTCATAACGAGTGGTGGCTATTTCATGTATATAACATGATAGGTATGATTTAGAAAGGTAGATTTGATGCAGTCAGCTGCTTTAAGAACAAAGATCTCTAACTTATCATGAAGCACCAGGCATTCACCACCTACCAGCAAACATTTAGCAGACAGAATTCAACATTATCTTCTTCTCATTCAATCTGCTGACAATAATGTCAAATTGACAAAGGAGTTTTCTGTGGGAAACTGGCCAATACATTGCTTTAAGCTGTTCTGGAAGGGATCATCTTTTGTGCAGAAATTTTCTTCACATTTTTTTCTCCATTGAAGACTGTCAAGAGTGTGCATAAATAACTTTATTCTTTGGCAAAACTGAGCTGAATTAGTCACCATTGCAATTCTATGTTTCACAGACTTATGGTATGGATATTTATCTATAGTTTCACCAACTATCTTTAATCACAGACTATGGAAAAACTTATTTCAAATTTAGAAAATCTGTATTTACAGAAAACTATATGGTGTCAAAAGTTCAAAACTTAAAGTAAATTTATTAACAATACACCAGTTACAATCCCGAAACTCTTTTTCTTGCAGGCATACTCAATAATTCTCAATAACTTTAGTCGAATCAATGAAAGACTGCACCAGCTGGGGTACAGCCTCTTGTGCAAAAGACAACAAACTGTGCAAATACAAATGGAAATAATCATAATAATAATAAATACAAAATAAATATTGAGAACATGAGATGAAAGGGCCTTGAAAGTGAAAGTATTGGTTGTGGGAGCAGCTCAGAGAAGGGGGTAAGTGAAGTTGAGTGAAGTTATCCCTTTTGTTCAAGAACCTAGTTGAGGGGTAATAACTGTTCTTCTGAATCTGGTGGTGTGAGTCCTGAGGATCCTGTATCTTCTTCCTGATGGTAGTAGTGAGAAGAAAGTATGACCTGGGTGGTGGGGGTCCCTGATGATGGATGCTGCTTTCCTACGACAAGGCTTTGTGTAAATGTGATCAGTGATGTGGAGGACTTTATGCATGATGGACTGGACTGTATCCACTAATTTGTGCAGGATTTTCAATTCAAGGGCATTGGTGTTTCCATACCAGGCTATGATGCAGCCAGTCTATATACTCTCCACTACACATCTATAGAAGTTTGTGAAAGTTTTACATGTCATGCTGAATCTTCATAGACTCCTAAGGAGGGAGAGGTGCTGCCGTACTTTCTTTGTAATTGCATTTATGTGCTGGGCCCAGGACAGGCCCTCAGAAATTAGAACACAGATAAATTTTAATTTGCTGACCCTCTCCACCTCTGATCCCCCGATGACAGCTGGCTCATGGACCTCTGGATTTCTCCTCCTGAAGTCAATAATCAGCTCCTTGGTCTTGCTGACATTGAGTAAGAGGTTTTTGTTGTGGCACCACTCAGCCAGATTTTCAATCTCCTTCCTATATGCTGATTCGTCACCACCTTTGATCCGACCAAGAGAGTGGTGTCATCAGCAAACTCGAATATGATATTGGAGTTGTGCTGAGCCATGCAATAGTAAATGTAAAGTGAGTACAGAAGGGACTAAACACACAGCTTTTTATGGAGATTGTGGCAGAGATGTTGTTGCTAATCCAAATTGACTAGGGTCCGCAAGAGAGCAAATTGAGGATTCAATTGCATAAGGCCAAGGTTTTGAAGCTTATTGTTTAGTTCTGAGGAGATGATGGTATTAAACACCGATCTGAAGTCGATAAAGAACATCCTGATGTACAGATGTTCCATGGTTGAATGAAAAGCCAGTAAGGTATCATCTGTTATGGACCTGTTGTGCCAGTAGGCAAATTGGAGTGGATCCAAGTTGTTCCACAGGTGGGAGTTGATATTTTTCATCATCAGCCTCTCAAAACACTTCATCATTGTGGATGTAAGTACATTGGATGATAGTCATTGAGGCAGATCACCGTGTTCTTCACACAGAATATGAAACATCAAACAACAGTCCTTGAAACAGTTTAGTAATGTTCAGTTTGGTGCAGATCATTTCAATTGAGCGTGTGTCATTCATTGATTACAGGCCGCAGAGGCAGCCCCCCACCCCTGATCAAAATCACACAAAATTGCAATAAATAATGGAAAAACCAGAAAACAAACCACATATAACATGAACTACAAAGTCCAACGACAAACTGTGTTGTTTAAACCTGGCCCAAGACTCCAGCTCCATTCTCTGGCAGCAGTGAACGAGAGAGAGAGAATGATTGGACAAACACAGGCACCTTCCTCTAACAGCAGTGAGTGAGTGAGAGGGAGAGAGGGAGGGAGGGAGAGAGAGAGAGAGAGATATATCGATCAAACACATGCACCTTCTTCTTGCAGCAGTTAGCTAGATGGAGAGGGTGAATGGTCAAACATAGGCAGAAGGTGCTGAACAACCGCTCGCCTTCCGCTATCATCCTCCTTGCTTTCAATTATGCTCGACATTTTAATTGGGAAGAGCAGTGAGAATTGGAGTTGATCATGGGTCTATGCCCCGTCCCAGCCTGCACCCTCTGCTCCAGACCTCAGCAAATTCTCTCAGAGGCAGCAAAGTGCCAGATCACTGAATCAGCCAGAAAGCACACCATCAAAATGTTAATCAAAGCTTCCAATTGTATGAGGCTTAGTAGTCAAATCACGATGAGTTAAAGGGGTAAAACAACTACATAGTTCATTAAAATATACTATTTTGTAGAAAAAGAGCATGTTTTAAAACTTCTTGCATTCACTTTTATTCCTGTGTATTTTTCCCTCTTTTCCTGAAGATATTGATAGTGTTTTGTTGAAGTACTGTTTCACTTTCCTCGTGGAATCAAGGCAGTCAATTTTATCAACCACCTACCCATAGGGCATTATAATCAGCTGACTTTCCAGTAAAAATGATACATGAAATAAATACTGTTTATGGTAAATAGCACTGAATGCAATAGGGCAAATGGAACATTATTTCTGGTTCTATTTCCCGTCCTTCTCATGTTTATTTTATTTAGTTTACAAATAAAAGTCCATAATGCAGTAAATAATTTGGGATAATAATGTCACCCTTTAAGTTTTCAGTATAACATAAATTGGACTTGTTTTGACAGTCTCCAGAAGGAAGTAGAGAGTGCTTAATTTGAAAATAAATTATTCTGCATTTGACATTTTCACATTGTTCAGATTTAATATTCAGAGATTCAAATTTCAGTCATTTGCAGGCAGAGAAGAATAAAATCTCAATCCTTATCTCTACCTAGCAGCACTGTCAGGTTGGGGAAGGAAAAAAAATGTAGCTGACATTCTTTCAGTATCTGACTGGATACTGAAAGAATCCTGTTTGCCAGTCAAAGAGCTATTTAAAGTAAGGTAGAGTAATCCCCTGTGTAAGTCTTGGAGGTAAATTTGTGAAAGTCAGAACAAAGGTAATGAAATGAATAGTGCAATTCACCATCCTTCTCCAGGGTGATGATGCCAGGTAATACTTTGCTTGAGAACTCACAGGAAGGCTGTAACATGGTGCAGAGCAATCTCAGGGAGAAGATTTATGGCTGCAATTCCCTACACAGAAGAAGCACTTTAATTGGTGCAATCGGTGTGAGCTTCTGTTAAAGGTGATAAAATCTTCATTTAGATAGGGTGCAACGGAAATGTTGCAAATAAGCGCATTATTGATAGGAAGGTCTTTTTTTTACTTTGGGAAACAGCAGAGTAATACAATTGGATATTGTGGTCAATCGATTTGGATGGTACATGACTGCAATCACTGTTTATTTTGCTCTGCAAGTATTTTCACTAATGAATATACTGAAATGTCACTGGAGGTACATCAAGGTGTGACTAAAATTGATTCATTGTGCCAATCCAGAAAGATTTTTTACAGGGATGAATACTCAAAACAGTTTGGCTTGTTGTTTTTCATACAAAAAAAGGGACTAAAATCACAGACTATACCACTGCAGAAGTCGAGGGCTGGAGAGACCAAATAGTATTTATAGTATATATATATATATATATATATAGGAATGTGAATGAGATATATTAGTGCAATTGGATGAAGTCATATTATACACTATTAAAAAAAACAGGCAATTAGACCCAGGTGTTACAAAGTTGGCTATTAATTTGCATTCTACCCTCTACTTATAATTCTCATCCAATTCTGTTGCCGTAACCTTCCATTTTCTCCTCCATTGTATGTTTATCTGGCCTTCCCTTTAATTCAACAAAACTACTCACCTCAATCATTTTGTGTAGCTGTGAACTGTACATTATCACTGCTTTCTGAATGATGAAGTTCCTTCTGAGTCCTATATTTGACTTTTTTTTCATTGATTTAGCTATACTTACGGTATCTTGCCTTGCTCTTTTCTGTGTTAAAACTCAAAATAGATCATAATGTTGACAAGGTTCAGATCATTGTTTAATCTTTGTCCTATTTAGGAATAAATAATTAAATGAACTAGTGTGTAAGTGATATGACATCATCAGATACACAAATAAAGGAATAAAATGCACAGACATGGGTAGTGGTATGAGCTAGCTTACTGATCATGTCCAAATAGCTAAAGACAGAAACAATAATCAATATATTTTGTCTTCAAAAGAAAAATAATGTTTTGAAGAAACTTTTTGAATCACTTTTCACAGGTTCCCTAGACTCATTAGCTTGGAATGAAAAACAGGTTGGACTTCAATGTTTTTCTGAGTGAGTGTTACGCGAATAAACCTGTGCACCTATCACTCTCTGTGTTTAAAAATAATGCCTCATAAATCTCCTTCAAATTTACTCCTTTCACCTTAAACTATGTTTACTAGCATTTTACATTCTTACCCTGGGAAAAAGTTTCTGATTATTATTTATATCTCTCAAAAGAATTTCAGGATGTATATTGTATATATTTCTCTGACATTAAATTGAACCTATTGAATCTATTGAACATTATGCACTTCTCTCCTCTCAGGTTATACCTCAGCCTCTGTTGCTCCAGAGAAAACCATCTTTGTAAGTTTTATTGATGCTCTCCTTACAGTGATACTCTATAATTCAGGCAGCATTCTGGTGAATCTCTTCCGAACCTTCTTCAAAACCTCCACATCCTTTTTGTAATGTGGTGACCAGAACTACACACAATGCTCCATATGTGGCCTAATGAAAATTTTATAAAGCTGCAATATGACTTCCCAATACTTTATACTCAGCATCCCAACCAATGAACGAAAATATGCCATATGATTTCCTTACCACCCTATCTTGTTGTATTGCCTCTTTCAGGGAGCTATGGGTGTTTGTACACTACATGATAGCTCTGTACATTAATGCTTGTAAGAGTCCTAGAACCCTGCCATTTACAGAATAATTTCCTCTTACATTCCCAAAATTTCAACATCTCACACATGTCTAGATTTAACTTCATCAGCTATTTCTCTGCCCGACTTATCTATAATCTGCTGAATCCTCAGACAAACTTCCTCAATATCCATGACACTATAGATAACACATATGAGAAAGTCTATAGATGCTGGAAATCCAAAGCAACACACACAATGCTGGAGGAACTCAGCAGGTCAAGCAGCAGCTATGGAAACGAACAAACAGTTGACATTTTGGGCCAAGACCCTTCTTCAGGACTGAGAAGGAAAGGGGAAGATGCCAGAATAAGAAGATGGGGAGAGGGGAAGGAGGCTAGCTGGAGGTGATAGATGAAGCTAGGTGGGTGGTAAAGGTCAAGGGCTTGAGAAGAAAGAACCTGATAGGAGAATGGATCATAGGAGAAAGGGAAGGAAGAGGAGACCCAGGGGGAAGTAACAGGCAAGTGAGAAAAGTAAAAGGTCAAAGTGGGGAATAGAGGAAGACACAGATTATACTGTAAAAGATCAGCTGGACGAAACACTAGATGAGCCAGAGAAGAAAACACCACCTGAGTGAACTACTTTACTCAAGGTTGACAAGGCCGTTATGTTAATTTTTACTTATGTTGGAATAAAGGGGCTTTTCTGGTTGGCAGCCGGTGACTAGTGGCATACCATAGGGGTTGGTTTTGAGACTGCTTTTTACATTATATGTCAATGACCTGGATGATGGAACTGATAGATTTTTGCTCAAGTTTATAGAAGATACAAAGATAGGTGGAGGGGCAGGCAGTGTTGAAGAAGTGGGCAGTCTGCAGAAGGACAGTGACAGATTAGGAGAATGAGTAAAGAAGTGGCAGATGAAATACAGCATAGGGACTTGTATGGTCATGAAATTTGGTAGAAATAATGAAGTAATAGACTATCTAAATGGGGAACAAATTCAGAAATCAGAGGTGCAAAGGGACTTGGGAGTCTTCAAGCAAGATCCCCTAAAGTTTAACTTGCAGGTTGAGTCAATGGTAAGGAAGGCAAATGCTATGTTAGCATTCGTTTTGAGAGGACTGGAATATGAAAACAAGAATGTAACGCTGAGGCTTTATAAGGCATTGGTCAGATGACACTTGGAGTATTGTGAACAGTTTTGGGCCTCATCTAAGAAAGGATGTGGTGGCTTTGGAGAGGGTCCAAATGAGGTTCACAAGGATGAAAGGATTAACATATGAAGTGCATATGATGGCTCTGGTCCAGTACTTGCTGGAGTTTACAAGAATGAGGAGGGATCTAATTGAAACCTGTTGAATGTTGAATATTCAATATTGAAAGGCCCAGATAGAGTAGATGTGGAGAGAACATTTCCAATAGTAGGAAAGTCTAGGACTAGAAGGCACAGCCTCAGATTACAAGGACTCCCCTTTTGAACAGAAATGAGGAATTTCTTTAGCCAGAGCGTGGTGAATCTGTGAATTCATTGCTACATATGTTTGTGGAGGCTAAGTCATTAGGTGTACTTAAAGAGCAGAGGTTGATAAGTTCTTGATTAGTAAAGGTGTCAATGATTATGGGGAGAAGGCAGGAGATTGGGATTGAAAGGAATATTAAATCAGCCACCATTGAATGGGGCAGCAGACTTGATGGGCTGAATAGCCCATTTCTGCTCCTATGTCTTATGGTCTTATCAATGCTGCAATATTTTCATGCAGAGTTGGTGGGGATCACACTCTTGAAGAAATTTTCACATACATGGTTATTCCATTAAATGTTATATGTGCATTTGGTTAGTCAACTAGATTTAAAAGCCAGCACTGGAGAACTTCTGCCTTCCTTATCACCCTGTATGGTGGCTCAGCTGCAGATATTTGAGTGGGATGAAAGTATCATATGACTAGTCAGTCCCCACATGCTAACACTTCACCATTGAAAAGATTGGTTTGACTCAAATTGAATGCAAACAAGGCACTGTTACCATCTTGGATTTTAAAGGACCTTAATATCACTAAACAGATGCTTCCATATTTAATTTCATCCTTTCTGGCATATATCAACTCGTCAATGGTAATAGTCAACAAATAAAATCAATGTGACCTTTGGATGGACGTTCAATGTTATTAACTTTATTAATTGTTTTGAATTGGTCACATAGTTACTGTAAATGGGGATAAGCTCTTGGTTGATAATTGCCTTGGAGGTTCAGATGTGGTTGTAAAAAGTCATCAGAGAAGAAAGTGGTTCTGGGAGAAAACTGAGGGGTATTTTGCATTTAGGCTGTATGGAGAACAATGGTGTGATGACCTTAAATTGACTCATTGCCTTGTTTGAGCAGCCATCTGTAAGGAAGCCCTCTGGTATTTAACCAGGTCACCAGTATTCAACAAATCGAACCTATTGTACTCACTCTTCTGTCAATTTAGAACAGGGAGCTTGCCAGCTCTATCTTAATGAAAGTTCCCCATTCAAAAATGAACCAGGTTGCATGGTCGCTGCATTGCTTGACCTCTTACAATCCCCTGATCAAACATTGAACCAGGCTGAAACTACAAGGGACTGGCACATTCAGTACACACTTTGATGTTGCTTTCCAAACCCAAGGCCAAGCATGCAAACACCTGCTGAAGGTCATAGATCAAAGAGCAATGAATTGCAAATAGCCTCTGGGGTTTATTATGACTGCTGGTAGATGAAAGGAAACCATGGGAGTGCAGAGAAAGGTGAGGGGGAGCATGGGAATAAAATTGTTCAGTGTTAAGATTTGATATAAAAACCAAGGAAACTGATGACTGGAAGAATAGCAGCATTTTCCAGACAGGCAGAGAAAAAGAAATATGAGTTTATTTATATAAGACTTTTATGGAAATAATTGTGCTTGCAAGAACCTGCCATCAGTGTTAACACAATGGTTTTGGCCACTGCCAGTAATTAAAAGGAAAAAGCAGTGTTCAGTCAGGAAAATAATTACCACATTAAGTCAATTACAAAGGAAACTGTGCAGCACTGCCACACAACCTTACAAAGGTCTTTCTTGTTGCCATAAATATATAGATCACTTAGTGTGTCACTTGTCTGGTTCTTTTTGTATGTTGTTTGTTATTGCAGTCAGTTGGCAAGCATTTGTATTTTTAGAGGAGGAACTGCACTTGGCTGCTTTCATATACAAAATAGTGAAAAGTGTGGAAAGTTAGAAAAGCACAAACTACTGACTACGTTATTCATTTCTCTTCCTCCCTTCTGTTTCTGCTTCCTGCTCCCAGACAGCACTATTTTCCTTCCTACTCCATCCAAAAACAGAACAATTTTTCTATCTGTCTACTGTACCTCTTTCAACATTCTGCTGTGTCAGTTTAAAACACCCATGGTGATGATTATTCACTTCTTGGTTTTTTTTGCTAGTCTTGTTTCTAAAAGCAGCAGCTGCCACACGTAAGATCAAAAACAGATGTAAATAAACATCCAACTAACAGTTTATTTGACTTCTGACCATAAATAGAGATCATCTTCAGTTCTTAAAATGTAAATGGAAAGCAGTAACCAGCTTGAAGTTAAAAAAGCATTCTCGAAAGATCAGCCTTGAAAACAATCTATGAATTTTGCAGACACCTCACTGTGTATAAACAAATGCTAGCTCACAGCAACCTATCTTACCGGTTAAGAGTAGAGTATAAGAAAATAGGTTGTTTAACTTGACTTTTTTCAAACAGATATGCTGACTCTTGCTTTTTTTCTCCCTTACCTAACTTTACACCACTCAGATAATAATCTGCCTTCCTGTTCTTACTCCCAAAGTGGATAACCTCACACTTATTCACATTAAATGTCATCTGCCAAGTATCTGCCCACTCACCCAGCCTATCAAAGTCACCCTGAACTCTCCTAACATCCTCATCACATGTCACACTGCCACCCAGCTTAGTATCATCAGCAAACTTGCTGATGTTATTCTCAATGCCTTCATCTAAATCATTGACGTAAATCATAAACAGCTGTGGTCCCAATATCAAGCCCTGTGGCACCCCACTAGTCACCACCTGCCATTCCGAGAAACACCCATTCACCGCTACCCTTTGCTTTCTATCCACCAACCAGTTTTCTATCCAAGTCAATGTCTTCCCCCCAATGCCATGAGCTTTGATTTTACCCACCAATCTCCTATGTGGGACCTTATCAAATGCCTTCTGAAAATCGAGGTACACTACATCCACTGGATCTCCCTTGTCTAACTTCCTGGTTACATCCTCAAAAAACTCCAATAGATTAGTCAAGCATGATTTACCCTTGGTAAATCCATGCTGACTCGGCCCAATCCTATCACTGCTATCTAGATATGCCACTATTTCATCTTTAATAATGGACTCTAGCATCTTCCCCACTACTGATGTTAGGCTGACAGGTCGATAGTTCCCTGTTTTCTCCCTCCCTCCTTTCTTAAAAAGTGGGATAACATTAGCCATTCTCCAATCCTCAGGAACTGATCCTGAATCTAAGGAACATTGGAAAATGATTACCAATGCATCCGCAATTTCCAGGGCCACCTCCTTTAGTACCCTAGGATGCAGACCATCTGGACCTGGGGATTTGTCAGCCTTCAGTCCCATCAGTCTACTCATCACCGTTTCCTTCCTAATGTCAATCTGTTTCATTTCCTCTGTTACCCTATGTCCTTGGCCCATCCATACATCTGGGAGATTGCTTGTGTCTTCCTTAGTGAAGACAGATCTAAAGTACTTATTAAATTCTTCTGCCATTTCTCTGTTTCCCATAACAATTTCACCCAATTCATTCTTCAAGGGCCCAACATTGTTCTTAACTATCTTCTTTCTCTTCACATACCTAAAAAAGCTTTTGCTATCCTCCTTTATATTCCTGGCTAGCTTGCGTTCGTACCTCATTTTTTCTCCCCGTATTGCCTTTTTAGTTAAGTTCTGTTGTTCCTTAAAAACTTCCCAATCATCTGTCCTCCCAATCACCTTAGCTCTGTCATATTTCCTTTTTTTTAATGCTATGCAATCTCTGACTTCCTTTGTCAACCACTGTGGCCCCTTTCCCCCCTTTGAATTCTTCCTTCTCCGGGGGATGAACTGTTTTTGCACCATGTGCATTATTCCCAAGAATACCTGCCATTGCTGTTCCACTGTCTTTTCTGCTAGGCTATCCATCCAGTTAACTTTGGCCAGCTCCTCCCTCATGGCTCCATAGTCTCCCCTGTTCAACTGCAACACTGACACCTCCGAGCTACCCTTATCTTTCTCAGATTGCAGATAAAAACTTATCATATTATGATCACTACCTCCTAATGGCTCCTTTACTTCAAGATCGCTTATCAAATCCTGTTCATTACATAACACTAAATCCAGAATAGTCTTGTCCCTGGTCAGCTCTCGTACAAGCTGTTCCAAGAATGCATCCCGTAGGCACTCTACAAACTCCCTATCCTGGGGTCCAGCACCAACCTGATTCTCCCAGTTCACCTGCATGTTGAAATCCCCCATAACTACTGTGACATTACCTTTGCCACATGCCAATGTTAACTCCCTATTCAACTTGCACCCAATATCCATGCTACTGTTTGATGGCCTGTAGACAACACCCATTAGGGTCCTTTTGCCCTTACTGTTCCTCAGTTCTATCCACACAGACTCCACTTCTCCTGACCCTATGTCCCCCCTTGCAAAGGACTGAATCTCATTCCTCACCAACAGGGCCACCCCACCCCCTCTGCCTGATGGAGCTGACTAAGTTCACAACACTATGCAGCTTATTTCAATCTTCTGCTGAAGACCCCCTCCCTATATAAGATGGTGATACAAACAGTTAGAACGCTCTCCATGGTACATCTGTATAAATTTTCAAGTGTCTTTGGTGACATACCAAATTTTCTGAAACTCCTATAGAAAATAGACAGTTCATGTTTTGGGTTGAGGCTCTGGATCCATCTGAATCTTGTTGAAAAGTGAATTTTAAGATCAGTTTTGAAGATATAGAGAGGTGAAGTATGATAATGGAATTCAAGGATGACCCATTCAGAGTGTGAGACAAAATGTATGAAAGCTCTGTCCCAGTGGTAGAGTAGAAGCTGGTGGATGGGGAAGGCAAATGTTGAAAGCAAACCAAATGGTAGATGCAGCATTAAGCTCTGCTCCTCTCAGTCTCACAATTTTACAATACATGTCCCCTTGTATTAGTAGCTCTAATTGCCTCCTGGGGAATCACCACAAATAACAGGACATTGCAAAGGGCACTAACCCCATTGTTATTCTTTCATTCCCATTGCATCCAGAACCCATTAAAAATCACTGAAACAACTATCCAAATTTATTTCTCATTCAAATTTGATTTTAGGTCCAAATATTTGTGATGAGAATACGAGGGGTGATTTATAAATTCGTCGCCTAAGGTAGAAGGAGTCAATTTTAGAAAACCTAGCACATTTATTTTTCAACTTAGTCCCTTCCTACATTTACACTTAGTCCAGCGGTTGTGCAGCTGAGTTATACATCTCTCGTTACATGCACATGCAGTTCAACTCTTTGAGTGATTATGCAGAAAGTTTGAAGTTAATAACTCATCTTTTTCTACCTTAGGCCACAAATTTATCTATCACCCCTGCTGTGGACACTTTCTGGAGGTCCAAGATCCATATGCTCCACAATCGCTGGACTAAGTGTGTAAATGTAGGAGGGGACTATGTTGAAAAATAAATGTGCTAGGTTTTCTAAAATTGACTCCTTCTATCTTAGGCCACAAACGTATCAATCACCCCTCGTATACTGTTTACCATTGAAACTGAATTCTACCACACACTTCCATAAATATTTCCATTTGGGAAGTATTTATGTAATTCATGTAATGTTAATCTAATTCAGGCTTGTAGTGAAAAATATATTCTCATACTGGCTTAAAGTGTGTTTTTTTATTTGCAATCAACTCCCTAATACTGCTTTTGCTAAGTTGATTTGTATGTAGGTTCACACATTAGCTTAATGGAAAACTTGGCTCAAATTGTGTCTTTATCAGAAGGATTGAATTTCACATTATTACACAAGATGATTTGGAGCTGGAAATTTTAAAAAAACGACTGAGGTAGTTAATTTTACGTTATCCAATAATGATTATTTTTAATTGGTTGTAGAAGTAATAGGCTGTGTGCAAGTTATTACTAGCTGAGAAGTTGAAAACACACTGCAAATTTCCTGAGGAATACATTTAGCCCATGGCATTGAAGAGTTAACTACAACCTTCTTGTCATTAAATATAACACAGAAGAAGCATTTTAATATGAGGCTCTCCAGGCATGCTGATTACATAAAACTCATGTGAAAACCATAAGAAGCTTGAATTGAGGAAAATCCATTTGCCCACCCAACTAAGCTTCCTTTTTCTGAAACCACACATAACAACATTAATCCTTACAAGCAATCAATAACCTTCTGTTAGCTCCATGTGAATGAAACAAATGTGCTAATCTCACCAGCAAAGAACATTACAGCTCAGTAAAAGATCACTTACTTCATCACAATCACGGTACTCTTTCAAATGTTTTAGCTCCATTTTATCTATAGATTCAATATTCAGTCACTTTACAAATCTTTCTTCACAATTCATTTTTCTTGTAAACAACTTGTAGAAACTTGTAACTAGCAGTCCCCTTAAATGGTGGGTAACCTTTGCCACCTTCAAAATTGTGAGAGTGCTTCTAGTAGCTTTGGAAGTTGGAAAGATGACTTTCAGTGCATTTTTATCTCCATTGTCACCTTTTTCAAGATCTTGTGAGCAGAGCATCAGATTTTGCAAATGTACTGTAGACCATCGCTGAAGCCATCAGCGCAGGAGTTGAGTGGGTGAAGTGGTCCCGACCCTCCAAGCAGACCTTTGCCTTTGGCAGAGCTGGGGAGCAGCCAGTACCCGCCAAAAGAACATCTGCAGGTATCCTGACATCTGCAAGGGACCGGCAGCTGTTGGTGGACCTCGAAAGGCAGCTGAATTTCCCCAACCATATTGCAGCCACCACCCTACACCCAGACATTGTCTTTGTGTCTGAGTCTACGAGGCAGGTGGTGATGCTGGAGCTGACAGTCCCAAGGGAAGATCGCTTGGAAGAGGCCTTTGAAAGGAAGCTATCGAAGTACACAGGACTGGTCAGCAACTGCCAGCAGGCTGGATGGAGAGCGAGGTGTCTCGCAGTGGAAGTTGGTTGTAGGGGATTTGCAGCCTGTTCATTAGCCAGAGCCTTCAGCAATTTGGGCATCGAGGGAGAGAGGAAGAGGAGAGCCATCCGCAGTACCACCGATGTGGCAGAGAGGGGCTCAAGAGAGAGGAGCCATGGAGTCATATGTAGCTAGCCATCTGGACACAAGCTGGGGTCTGATCAGCCCCGGCTGGGTCACTTGGAGAAGGGTGTATGATGTTGAAAGACCCGAAACACCCGATGATTCCAGGAACATCACTGATGGTGTGTTCAGAGGCATCAGTAGATGTATGCACACAGTCTTACTATTCCCTTCATTTCTCCAAAACTTATTACTAACTAATGCTAATTTCTTTCAATTGATCATTTACTTAAATCTCTTATTTTCCATTATTCTGAGAGATTTTACTTGCCTTTTGTGACAGCAGCCAGAAAATATTTGTTCATTTTCACTTCATTTCCTTCTTCCTCAATATAATTTGCTCAGTCTCAGTGCACAAGGAACCCAAATTAGTCTTTGATTGTATTTTCCTTTGCGTAGATTTATATAGAAGATTTTATAATTCGTTTTTGTGTGTCTTTCCAGGTTTCTAATGTATCCTATTTTTCATTTCCTTTTGAATATCTAAGTTCTCCTTTGTTAAATTCAAAAAAATCCCAGAGATATTACACTTTTTAACAAAATGATAAGCCTGTTCCTTTGAATGCTATATTTATTTTTTCCCTGTTATCTATGGCTAAGCCATTTTCCTGTTGTGCTGGTGTACCTTGAGACAATTAATACTTATTGTAATCTATGTATTAGCTTTTTACGTTTGTACATTTACAGTCGTAATTTTCAGTATTGTTGCCCAAACTACCAAAGTCGTCAAACTTTGTAGTTTTTGTATTTAGATAGAGTTGTTCCATAGCCTCAGCAGACATGGTTCGCTCCTGGATTCCAGTGCTGTCTATTTAGAGTTGCCTACTCTTTTTGTGACCACATCAGTTTCCTTTGGGTGCTCTGGTAACCTCCACCAATCTAAAGGCACGTTGGTGTGTTAACTTACCACTGTTAACAGTTAAGTAAGGTAACAGGTAAATAAGGAGCCTTTAAGATAAGTCGGACTAATAGGAAATAGACAGAACAGTGCACCTGATGGGAATGCTCTGATTGACCTTGAAAGGCCTCAACAAAGTGGACATGCAGAGGATGTTTCCAAAAGTAGGGGAGTCTTGGAACGAAAGGCACTGCCTCAGAATACAAAGACATCCCTTTAGAACAAAGATAAGGAGGAATTTCTTTAGCCTGATGGTGGTGAATCTGTGGAAATCATTGCCAGATGCAGCCCTAGAGGCCAAATCATTGGGTACATTTAAAGTTGTGGTTGATAAATTCTAGATCAGTAAGGACATTCAATGTTATGGGGAGAAAGCAGGAGAAAGGGGTTGAAAGGGATAATAAATCAGCCATGATAGAATAACAAAGCAGACTTGATGGGCCAAATGGCCTAAATCTATTCTTAAATCTACTCCCATTTTAGTCAATGAAATAAGTGCCTTCCTTCTATGTCATAAGGCAATTCAAGTCTAATTCTGTGCAAGTACGTGACTTCTTTGTAAAATTTCAATTTGGCATTGAAAGTAAAATTCCACATATTAATGCAGTGCAAAATCCTTGATATCAAAGGAAGAGCTTGGTACTCAACGTTACATCTCATCCATATTTGATACTTTCTCAAGATCTACTGTGATTCAAAGATGAGTTTGATATACTTTGATGCAGCCATCAAACAGATATGTTCCAGATTTATTGTTTCTTGTGGATCTCAAAAACAAGTTGAGAAAATGATCAGAACTGTGCATATGGTTTCCAGTTTGCTACTTGATTTCAGCTGGATATCTTTCCAGAAATAACTGGAAACCTCATTTACACTTGCTAGGATCAGTGACGGTGATGATGTAATGGTCACAAAATTATTGTCTGCTGTCAGTATTTCTATGATGAGTTTCTTCTCCCTCCATAGGTAATAAGCAGCAAAGGTTATATTCCAGTGAAATTTCAAGATGAATAAAGTTATCTCCTTTCGGTTTAAACTATTCAAAGTTCAAAGTCCATTTATTATCAAAGGATGTACACATTATTGAACCTTGAGATTCGTCTCCCAACAGGCAGCCACAAAGCAAAGAAACCCAGAAAGAGCCCATTTAAAAAAATGGAGACCATCAAACAATGTGCAAAGAAAGAAAAAACAAATCATGCAAACAATAGATGCAAGCAAATAGCATTCTGGACTGAAGTTCACAAAGTGAGCCCATTAGTTCAGTGCACAGCAGAGCAGCAAGCTGAACTGGCCCATCTTTCACCTTGAACTCCAGCACACTGAACTTTCAATCTGGTCCGATGTCTAAATCGTCATCCGAACACTGGGTTCAGATGCTTCAATATGCTCTGAGGCAGGAAGGGTATAGAATCTGAAACTTCTCCTCTTTTCATAGATGTTGCAGACCAGGCTGAGTCTTTCCACTATTTTCTGTTTTATTGATTTTTCATTGGGTGCTGGTAAATATTGAGTGGAGGGGTGGAGATACATCTCTACCAAAGGAAGTGTTTGGAGTTCCTTCCCTCCGCTAGTCTGTAGATTATTGTTGGACAAGGTGAAGCACCTGCTTAGTCCCCTGATCAGGGTCACGTGAAGCCAGGGGAGCAGATGCTGCATGGTCATATGAGTAGCTGGTGCATATCATGTCTCTGGTTATGTGACCACTGATGCTGGGCAGACAGTCTCTGAAGAGTATTGATAATGGCTGGGGTCATCCATCTTGTAAAGACACTGCCCAGAAGAAGGCAATGGAAATTTTGCCAACAGCAATCATAGTCATGGATAAGACTATGATTGTCCACATCAATATGACAAAGCACATAATGATGATGAGGATTGGTAAATACTGTATATTGTTTGTCTTCAGTTGTGTTTCTTCGTAATCTGAATGAATGTATCAGGAAACATTGCATGATCTGAAATTGCACTTATTCCTTCACTGGAGTTTTTCTGGAAGGTATGTTCTAGAAAGCAGGAGACCAGCTGCAGGAGAAAGAAACAGCAAAGGGAAAATACACAATTGAGATGAGGTTAAAGGAATACATTCTCTCCCGGTGGAATTTATAAGCCCAGAAAAAAAAATCTCACAATTCTCCAAGGAGCTAAGGCTGAGAAGGCTTTATTTACCTTGTAAGTCTAAGAGAAAGCATAGATTATTACACACACCACATCTTGTACAGTTATCACCTGCTCAGTCAAGGACACTGGGTTTTAATTCATTCATCTGCACTCAAGTTATACTTAGGCTCATTCATTCAATATGAGTGTTCGCAAGAATCAAAATGTCTCCCACCATATTTACTTCAGCAACCTGCAACTCACCTTTGGGCCCTCTTCCCTGTCAGCTACCGTGATTTTTTAATCTTCAAAAGCATTTCATCACTCATTCCCTTTGAAGAGCGATCATTCACAGGATGAGGCTGAGAGTGGAAAGTTGGAGCAACCTAAATATTCCTATTTTTACTGACTTAGCATTAGTCCTCTGCAGTAGATTTCAACAGATTCCAAGATTCTTTAAATATTCAGATTACCATGATATTATCACACAATTTCTACTATTTGTGACCCAGGTGTAAGCGTTTGCTGGCACAATTAATTACTGTTTTACTTAATTTAGCAATTCTATGAGATGTTTCCTTATGATTGTTGATTCTCTGAACTCTATATCTATATTGATCAACAGCGATAGGACAAAAAAATAAACCTGGCTGAGTTGTTTCTTGAATTATCCATTCACCTTTTGCTCACATTAGGGTTGATCATCCAGAGTCCATCCTGTCAACCCATCGCTTATGTTATCTGATGTCCTAACTTCTGTGTTGGTGAGTGGTAGTATAGCATTTGCAACAGAACAAACTGGAGTGAATTCTGGCTTCAGGTGATGAAGCTAAATACAAACAGGTGGCTAGGACTGGAATAAAACTCTGTGCAATACACCTGTGGCCCGTAAACCCTCTGATACACAGCAGTCTCCTGAGACATCCTTTGTTTCACCTGGGGATCCAAGATGAGTGCATTATGATATACATGTTCCAAGGAAGTGTGGGGGGAGAAGGTGGAGGGGGAGAAATATGTATCACATATGTCCTAATGATCTCTCTTTGTGTGGCTTCATCAAAGTCTGCTTAGAATATTGACTCCCAATCCTTTTTATGTCATGGACCCCTACCATTAGCGGAGGGGTCCTTGGACCCAGGTTGGGAACTCCTGCCTTAAAGCTTCAGTATGCAAGCACTCGGTTCTATGGGTTCTACCTGTCCTTGGTATTGTGGAGGAAGAACCTGTCTCATTGCCACACCATAGAAACATAGAATACCTACAACACGTACAGGCCCTTCAGCCCACAAAGTTGCACCGAACATGCCCCTACCTTAGAAATTACTAGGCTTACCTATAGCCGTCTATTTTACTAAGCTCCATGTACCTATCTAAAAGTCTCTTAAAAGACCCTATCGTATCCGCCTCCACCACTGTTGCTGGCAGCCCATTCCATGCACTCACCACTCTCTGTGTGAAAAACTTGCCCCTGACATCTCCTCTGTACCTACTCCCAAGCACCTGTGCTCTCTTGTGGCAGCCATTTCAGTCCTGTGAAAAAGCCTCTGACTATCCGCATGATCAATGCCTCTCATCATCTTATACACCTCTATCATGTCACCTCTCATCCTCCGTCACTCCAAGGAGAAAAGGCCGAGTTCACTGATCCTGTTTTCATAGGGCATGCTACCCAATCCAGGCAACATCCTTAGAAATCTCCTCTGCATCCTTTCTATGACTTCCACATCCTTCCTGTAGTGAGGCGACCAGAACTGAGCACAGTACTTCAAGTGGGGTCTGACCAGGGTCCTATATAGCTGCAACATTACCTCTTGGCTCCTAAATTCAATTCCATGATTGATGAAGGCGAATACACCGTATGCCTTCTTAACCACAGAGTCAACCTGCGCAGCTGCTTTGAGTGTCCTATGAACTCGGACCCCAAGATCCCTCTGATCCTCCACACTGCTAAGAGTCTTACCATTAATACTCCATTTGTCCATTTACTTGAACATTGCCAAACTACCTGGCTTTGTTAAAACTTCCTTTAAAGAAAACACTCTTGAACAGAAATCATCAGGCAGTGGTCAGCATGAAATATCCTGCTGCCTTGGTAGAGAAAATTGCAATTGATCCAGTCGGTTTGTTTCCTGAGAAGACTGTCAAAACCACTTGGCAGAATGCTTCAATAATGTGACCAAGATGGAAGTGCGACGCAGTTTGTAGCGGCCATTCCGGAGTTGATATCTTTTATTTGTTAAGTGGGGTGCCACGCACAATCCTAATCTGATGAAAAACAGTCATGGCAGCATGGAGGAACATCTGGAAATCTCCAGGAAGGCCTTCTTCTTTGCTGCTGCTGTTGTGAGGTCTGGGACTCTGCTGAGAAGAACAGGACCCCAGTCCTTGGGGTCGCGTTGCCGGTGGCCATTGGCGGGGGTGTCGTAGTGCGCTCGGCAGAGGATGGTTCTCAGAGAGGCTGTGCCAGAGGGGATGGTCGGAGGCTCGGAGGTTCGATGGACTTGGAGTTCGCTGTGGTCACGGCGCTTTCACTGTGTGCTGCGTCTGCAAGGCTGAGTCTGGCGGTGCCATGGAAGTCCATAGCAGGGGTATTCCCTTCTGCCACCTGCGTGGGATGACAAGTCTATTGGGACCCTGAGGACTTGTGGAAACTGTGTGGTGGTTTCTTTCAAACTTATGGTCTTTTAACATCTTTGGACTATTTTTACTGTGCCCATGGTCTGTTTTTTTTATCAATTATGGTATTGTCTGCACTGTTTAACTATATGTTAACTATAACTATATGTAACTATATGGTTTTGTGTAGGTCTTGTAGCTTTAGTTTTTGGTTTGTTGGGTGGTAGAGTTGGTCTCCTGACTTGGTGTGTCTGGGTAGTCTTGTTTTGTCTGGTGGATTTGGAGCTCCTTTCCGGGGAACGTGCTAAGATGGTAGCGTGATATTAATACACAGCAGCCTCTCCAGACTCTGGATTGGGGATTGCCAAACGTTATGTGGATTTTCTGGTGTAGTCTGTTTTGTCGTGTGCTTTTGTGATATCATTCTGGAGAACATTGTCTCATTTTTTAACTGCATTGCATTTGTGGTTTCTAAATGACAATAAACTGAACTGAACTGAACTCATTTCCAGAACTGACCAATAAGTACAAAGATTTTATTTGGCTGGTCCACCCTTTCAGATTTTTCCTGCATAGTTGACTTCTCACCCTAAATGCACACTGATCAGGAGATGCCTGCAATAATGGAAGCACTTTTGTTTCCCACTTTGTAAGGTGTAGACAATACATTTGCAAATAATGAATGGAAAAGGTTGCAAGTGTCATTGATGAGGTTTGTCCCATCAGATCTGATCTATGGGCTATCCCAGGGATGTATACCAACACAAATATTAAAAGTTATGGGAAGATCACTTATTCAGTAAAATATGTACTTCTGTTTGTCAAAACTGTTTGGTCTCCCAGCACAACAGATGTCCCTAAGGGAATGCTGCTAATTAGCACATTCCAGACAAGAGCAAGATACACGGAGGGATGCAATGAAGCATTGTGCAACTAATCTAAAGGTCTTGTGAGGAAGTACTGAAGTTTAAAGTCCTCCCTCTACTGGGCTGGGTTTCTGTGGGTATGCCCCTCAAATACTTGAAGAATATAATATTTCAATATTTCAAAACCATATTTATTCATGATGAAAATATACAAAAAGAAAAATAAGTGAAAAAAGAATTCCATTTTGGTCAGTACATTTTGCATTGTAAACTTTAAAGAGAGAGAGAAAACCACAAACAGCCATAGTACCATAGCTATGCTGTGGCTCCCTGAGGTGATCCCCTTGCATTGTTGAGGGGGTTCCTCACCCAACTCTATCCCACAGTAGCAGAAGGAGCCTCTACTGTTGTCCCACCCCACAGTGCATTGAGCTTCAGTGTAACCCTCAGCATGTACTCCTGTAGTGCGGACTGGGCACGTGGACAGCATTCCCTTGCAGACATCTTACTGTGCTGGAAGACCAACCAGTTTTGGGTAGATCGAAGGATGTGCTTCGCTAAGTTTTGATCTCCTTCCAGCAGCATGATATCTGTCTTGGTATGTGCCCCTGGGAACCATATAACCATATAACAATTATAGCACGGAAACAGGCCATCGCGGCCCTTCTAGTCCGTGCCGAACGCTTACTCTCACCTAGTCCCACTGACCCGCACTCAGCCCATAACCCTCCTTTCCTTTCCTGTCCATGTACCTAACCAATTTTACTTTAAATGACAATACTGAACCTGCCTCTACCACTTCTACTGGAAGCTCATTCCACACAGCTACCACTCTCCGAGTAAAGAAATTCCCCCTCGTGTTACCCTTAAACTTTTGCCCCCTAAGTCTCAACTCATGTCCTCTTGTTTGAATCTCCCCTACTCTCAATGGAAAAAGCCTATCCACGTCAACTCTATCTATCCCCCTCATAATTTTAAATACCTCTATCAAGTCCCCCCTCAACCTTCTATGCTCCAAAGAATAAAGACCTAACTTGTTCAACCTTTCCCTGTAACTTAGATGCTGAAACCCAGGTAACATTCTAGTAAATCTTCTCTGTACTCTCTCCATTTTGTTGACATCTTTCCTATAATTCAGTGACCAGAACTATACACAATACTCCAAATTCGGCCTTACCAATGCCTTGTACAATTTTAACATTACATCCAAACTCCTATACTCAATGCTCTGATTTATAAAGTCCAACATACCAAAAGCTTTCTTCACCACCCTATCCACATGATATTCCACTTTCAGGAAACTATGCACCATTATTCCTAAATCACTCTGTTCTACTGCATTCTTCAATGCCCTCCCATTTACCATGTATGTCCTATTTGGTTTATTCCTACCAAAATGTAGCATCTCACACTTACCTGCATTAAACTCCATCTGCCATTGTTCAGCTCACTCTTCTAACTGGCCTAAATCTCTCTGCAAACTTTGAAAACCCACTTCATTATCCATAACACTACCTACCTTAGTATCATCTGCATACTTACTAATCCAATTTACCACCCCATCATCTAGATCATTAATGTATATGACAAACAACATTGGACCCAGTACAGATCCCTGAGACACACCACTGGTCACCGGCCTCCAACCTGACAAACAGTTATCCACCACTACTCTCTGGCATCTCCCATCCAGCCACTGTTGAATCCATTTTACTACTTCAATAATAATACCTAACAATTGAACCTTCCTAACTAACCTTCCATGAGGAACCTTGTCAAAGGCCTTACTGAAGTCCATATAGACAACATCCACTGCTTTACCCTCATCAACTTTCCTCGTAACCTCTTCAAAATATTCAATAAGATTTCAACAACCTGTAGATCAGAGAGTCTTGGGATGTGTCAGCAGAAATAGCCCATATATCAGATCAACTGCTGGGGATGAACTGGGAGATGGACCCTTCGTCCATATCCATATCCTCTTAGTAAATTCACAGTCAGCTAAGTGTTGGGTAACGATTTCCTCCCCGTGGCTGCAGTCCTGAGGGTAGCATGCACTAAGGGTGATATGGCTTCTCGAGATGAAGTCTCTGACTGGGAGGGCACCTCTTCAATGTCATACATTTGAAGGTGCTGGGGATCTGGTTTAGCGAAGCTGAGTTATGCAAGAAGAATTAGCTGGAGTTGATTATAAAGGTAAACTGAGAAGCTGGGTTTGTGGAAATAATGATTTCTGTCAATAACTGAAAATAGCTTGCTAATCAGGTATGATATGCTCTCAGGGCTGCTGTACTTGGCACAGATGTGGCCTGTTCCCCATCCTCAGGATATCTTCCAGTTTATCTAGTTCAGGGACTAAGAGATCAAAGTTCAATGTAAATTTATTATCAAAGTACAAACTGTATGTGTCACCATATACAAACCTGAAATTTGATTTTCTACGGGCATACACAAGAAATCCAAGGAACATAAGAGAAGCAATAAAAGACCACACCCAACAGGACAGATGAACAACCAGTGTGCAAAAGACAGCAAACTGTACAAATGCAAAAGGAATAAATAAATAAATAAACAATAAATAAATCGTGAGAACATGAGATGAAGAGTCCTTGAAAGTGAGTCCATAGATTGTGGGAACATTTCAATGATGGGCAAGTGAAGGTGAATGGTTATTCCCACTGGTTCAAGAGCCTGATGATGGAAGGGTAATAGTTGTTCTTGAACCTGGTGGTGAGGATTTAGAGGCTCCTATATCTTCTTGCTGATGATAGCAGCATGAATAAAGCATGTCCTGAATGGTGGTGGTCCCTGAAGATGGATACTGCTTTCCTGCAACAAATCTTTGTGTGGATGTGCAAAATGGTGAGGAGGGCTTTACCCATGATGAACTGGGTTGTATCTACTTCTTCTTGCAGGATTTTTTGTTTAAGGATATAGCAGGCTGTGATGCAGCCAGTGAGTATACTCTGCATTATGCATCAGTAGACGTTTATCAATGTTTTTCATGTCATGCTGAATCTTCACAATCTTCTGAGGAAATAGAACAGCTGTTTTCTTTGTAATTGCATTTCCATACTGGGCCCAGGACAAATTCTCTGAAATAGTAACACCAAGGAACTTAAAATTGCTAATCCTTTCTACCTTTGATCCCCCAATGAGAACTGGCTCATAGACTTCTGGTTTGCTCCTCCTAACTCTGAATAAGAGGTTGTTGTGGCACCACTCAGCCAGATTTTCAATCTCCCTCCTACATGCTGATTGGTGACCACCTTTGATTGGGGCAACAAGTGTGGTGTCATCAGCAAATTTGAATATGGCATTGGAGTTGGGCTTACCCTCACAGTCATAAGATATGTATGAAGGGAGTAGAACAGGGGACTAAACACACAGCCTTGTGGTGCACCTGTGCTGATGGAGATTGGTCATGATGCACAAGTCCCCTGAAGAATGGGGGCAAAACTGTACACAGGTTTTCCCTCTTCCTGATGACACTATGATGACTCATAGAGGGGTCCGAAGTGGAGAGAGTGAACAATTTCAAGGTCCTGGGTGTTAATATCTCTGAGGAATTAACATGATTCCAACATATCGATGCAGCTATCAAGAAATCAAGACAGTGGCTGTATTTCATTAGGAGTTTGAGGAGATCTGGTATGTAAAACACTCAAAAATGTCTACAGATCTACCGTGTGACACAGTCTGGTATTGGGGGTGGGGGCTGGTTACTGTACAGGATCGCAGTAAGCTGCAGAAACTTGTAAAATTAATCAGCTCCATCATGGGCACTAGTCTCCGTAGCATTCAAGCCATCTTCAAGGAGTGGTGCCTCAAAATGTCAGTGTCCATCATTAAGGACCCACAACACCCAGGACCTGCCCTCTTCTCATTGTTCCCATCAGGTAAGAGGTACATAAGCCTGAAGGCACACACTCAGTGATTCAGGAACAGCTTTTTCCCCTTTGCCATCTGATTTCTGAATGGACATTGAAACCATGAACATCACCTCACTACTTTTTCTTAATCCTGTTTTAGCACTACTTACTTAATTTAACTATTTGATACTTACCTGTTATTCACAGTTTTTTTCTATATTATCATGCGCTGCCTTCTACTGCTGCTGCAAAATTAACACATTTCAGGACAAATGCCGGTGATTTTAAACCAGATTCTGATCCTGATATGCGGTTGTATCAATCAGTGTATGGACCGCAAGTAAGTGGGTGCAAAGTGCTTAGTTTCTACATGTCTCTCGTGTGCAGAAGAGCAGCTTGGAGCCATTATCTCGCAGCATCCCAGTCAGATAGACATTGCCACACTGCCTGTCCTTTTTGGAAGATTTCTTCTTTGTAAACACCCTTGGCTGTGAGTCCATCAGCAGTGATGAGTGCAGAACATCCTGCAGACACAGGGGGACAGGGATGTGTTGGATTCTGTGGGTTTGTTCCTGAACAAATGCTCCAAACCATGTTGCAGAATCCATCATCGCCAGAGCTGCTTGAAGAGCATGTCATCCAAAGAGGCCACACAAGAGGAAATAGTGGCTTGTACATAAAAGGCACTAACACTACAAGTGTATAGACCCAATAACATTATGAATATTCAGATTGGACAAGTCCATAAATGCAGATAAAGCTGCACTCTGCTTTTTGTAATTCTTATATAGATATATTTGAATAAAGCTTATTGTTTGAAGTTTTTAAAAAAAGCTTATTGGGCTAATATATTCTGACAGGGTTATGAAAATGATACAAGTCAGTAAGATCTGTAGCTTATTGGCTGCTTGCATATACCCATCCTTACAAGCATCTGACTTATATTGGAAATATACTGTAAATCATCCCAACATTGCATGTAGCAATTGGTAAGCTCTTGTTCATGTCGCAAAAGAGAAGCCTCAGAATTAAACCACTTTTCATCCACCACTATAACTCTGCTGGAAGTGGGCTGAAAAATTCTCATCAAGCAGCTCCGGGAAATTCCTGTATTGTCTTCATGACAATCTTATATATGAGAATAGTCAATGCTCAAGATTGTTTATTTCCATGTCCAGTATGCAAGTGTAAACAAGAGCAAAAGAATTGTTACCCCAGATCTGATGCAGCGCAAGAAAAAACAATAAGGTAAAGAACACAATAATAAAGAAAACTAAATAAATATGAATACTTAAGATAGTTTATACGGATAGATTTATTGTATGTTCATAAAGTGACACTAAGCACAGGAGCATATGTACTCTTGCAGGAAATGATAGAGTAGTACTGGGGGTGTGGAGGGGTGGGTTGGTGGGTGGAGAAATTGATTAGCCTTACTGCTAGGGGGAAGTAACTCTTTTAAAGTCTGGTGGTCCTGGCATGGATGCTATGTAGCCTCCTCTCTGATGGGAACGAGACAAACAGTCCATGAGCACAATGGGTAGGATCCTTCAAGATATTACTAGCTCTTTTACAGCATCTTTCTGTATGTCCTTGATGGCAGAGAGACTGCTGCCTGTGATGCGTTGCGCAGTTTTGACTGCCCATTGTAGAGCCTTCCTGTCCTCCGTAGAACAATCAAAGCACAACAATGTGCTTTGATGCACATTATATTCTGGTGAACAAGTTCCCTTTATAATCAGATGAAACCCACCTCCAAGAAGTAATTTCCAGCTGTCGTTCTTGCTTCTCAAGAACATGTGTTGCTATTTTTAAGTGTGCTTGTGTTACAATGTGTCAAGTTCAGTTGACAATAGTTGTTCAAAACATTGAGTGGATTAATCATGTAATTTGCATTTAAATGTTTTGGTTGTATCCAATGTGAAATGATGATAAAATAGTAATTGAATTATAACCACAGATGCACTCTAGAATTAATACAAGCACAATTTAGTGCCATACTTTAGGTGCATTTCTATACAAGGAAAGATTCAGGGTAATAGCTTCAGCTCAGAACATGTCTCATTACATTGATTGTTACTATAAAACAAACTTCCTTTGCTGGAGCTAGTGCAATCTGGAACTCAGTTCCTACACTTAGAATTATTCAAATCAGCATTTTCACTGTTTCATGTAATCTTTTATACTAAAAGCCGATATAGCTGAAGATAATCATAATGATAATCCTTTCAAACCTCTAACATTAATCTCTGGATTCATGTTTGTCCCTGGTTTGAACTCCAGGGTGGTTTTGGATGGGTGGGTGGCAGGTTCTGTTCAGAACTCAGAAACAGAATATCTTGTTTCCAGAGTCTTTTAATATGCTGCCCTGAAACATGCTGAAGAAAAGGAAATCTAATCGGATAGGACAGTGGACGATGGAATAAGGGAAAGAAGTTGGAGAACCAGAGCTGATGGGTACTGTTGGTCATGAGGACAGGGAACACGTCTGTCCATGGCCCCAGCCTCCTTTTCTGACACCGTGATGCTAGATGCAGGTTGGAGAAGCATCACCTCATATGTCATCCTGGTAGTCTCCATAATGGCATCAATATTGCTTTCTCTCGTTTCCAGTAACATCTACCCCATTTTCTTTTATTCCCCACCACTTGTTTTCCCTCATTTCTATGGCTCTATCGTGTTACATTAAATTTTGCAAAACATTGCATGAATGTCTGGAAGGCCAAACTGACAATTCTACTCTTTCTGAACTCTTAGCATGTTGGATCTGTAGATATGTTAATATCTGTAGAATGTCTGTTGATAGTAGCTAGATTCTTTCTTAGTCTCAGGCACCATTAACATGAGGATGTCTGTTAATGACTAAGTGTTTGTTGGTCACTGAGCGCTGCATTCAAGATAATTGCTTATGTGTGTAGTCATTAATGTACTTTTGTAAGTCCGAAGGAATGTTGTGTTGGGACGTGAATGACAATTAAAGCATTTAATTGATTTATGATGTTGTTTGGTGTGAACAGACTTAGCTAATGTAGGGTCAAAGAGTTTGTCTCTGTGTATCTCTACCTTGTGAAGCTTATGAATATATTTGGCTGTCTTTCTCAGCTTCGTTGGAGTTCAACCAAGGGCCGGAGATCGCAATCAGTGCCAAGGATCCAGGGATAGTTACACAAGCAAGTTGGAATTCAGGGATCCCCTGACAACAGCAACAATCAAGTTGTAACTAGGAATCATGAACCCTCAAATCTTTGTAACTAGCTGTGTAATATTTTATGCTTTCTATTTTATGAAAATAAATTAGATTTAAGTTACTATGTTGAGCTGGTATACTTATTGCCACATCTCCTGTATACTTGAATAGCTTGGGGTTGATTGATCAAGCCCATTACATTCATCAACCCTTCTCTTTGCACCCCCCCCCCACCTCTTGGAAACTGCCCACCATCTCCCTCAGCTTCCTATTTCCTTCCCTTTCTTCCATGGATTACTGTTCTCTCCTATCCGATTCTTTCTTCTTCAGCCCTTAATCTCTTCTGCTTATCACCTCACAACTTCTCACAACATCCCCTTTCATTCTTCTCTCCCCACCAGCTACATCCCCCCTCTCACCTGTCAACTGCCAGCTTGCATTCCCATCCCCCCCCCCCATCCTATTATTTTGGTTTTTGTCCTCCTCCTTTCCTGTCCTGTTGAGGGATCTTAACCTAAACCGTCACTGTTCATTCCCTTCCATAGATGCTGATCAACCTATTGAGTAGCTCCAGCATTTTGTTTGGATATGCTGAATGATGCTGGCATGTTGTGTGATTTCAGTCAGCTCATTGTAGTGATGCATCACATGGGTGTTAGAAAACAGAAAATTTTGTGGTGTCTTCTTCTTGACATGTCCTGATGAGCTTCCTGTTCAGCTCCATATCTTCAGAACAAAAGACTAAGTCAATAGGCCATTGTATCTAGCCCACTAAGACTTAAATAGTCGATGGAATTTAACATTAGCAGACTTTTAAAGGAATGCTTTAATTTTGAATCTTCACCTTTTAGATGATGCTCTTTTTGCACTCTCATCTGGGCTGAACTGGGTCCTGCATATTGCAGCTGCATCACTGCCTTTACTTTCTTAGAAAGTTAAATAGGCTCAGCATTCCACTGGATACTCTTACCAGATGTCTACAGGCGTATTGTTGAAGGTATCCTGACTGGTATGCTAACTTAAATGCACAGGAATGAAGCTGCAGGGAGTAGTAGACCCAGTCCAGGACATCATAGGCACATCCCTTTTACCATCAGTAATTGCTACAGGAGGCACTACCTCAAGAAGGCATCATCGATCATCAAAGATCCTCACCATCTGGTACATCTTTCCCTCTCCCTCCACTCTGCTTTCCATTGGGATCACTTTCTACATGACTCCCTTGTTTACTCGGTCCTCCCCACTGATCTCCCTCCTAACACTTATCCCTGCTACCATGACAAATGCTACACCTGCCCTTACATCTCCTTCCTCACCACCATTTAGGGCCCCGAACAGTTCTTTCAGGTGAGGCAGCATGTCGCCTGTGAGTAAATAGGGGTTATCTATTCCATCCGATGCCCCTGCTGGGGCATCGTCTACATTGGTGAGACTCAACAGACTGGGGACAGCTTTGTCAAGCATCTCCGCTTTGTCTTGAACAAAAGGCAGGATCTGCCAATGGCCACCCATTTCAACTTAACTTTCCATCCCCATTCTAACATGTTTGTCCATGGCCTCCTCTATTGCCATGATGAAGTCAAACTCATGTTGGAGGACCTTATTATTCTGGTCTGGTGAGCCACCAAACTGAAGACATGGACACCAATTTCTCTAACTTCTAGTAATTTCTCCACCCCCCCCCCCCCCCCCACCAATTTTACTTTCTCCTCATCCCTCTCTCCCTTTTTCCATTCCCCATTCTGGTTACCCTCTCACTCCTTCTCTTCTCTTCCCTCACCCTCATGACCTGCCCATCACCTCCCTCTGGTTTCCCACCTCCAGCTCCTTATCCCATGGTCCACTGTCCTCTCATATTAGATTCCTTCTTCTTCAATCCTTTATCTCATCTATTGATCACTTCCCAGCTTCTACCCCACCCACTCACCCACCTTCCTCTCACCTAGTCCACCCTATCACCTACCAGCTTGTATTCCCACCCCTCCCACTCAATTTTCTTGTTCTGGCTTCTCCCCCATTGCTTTCCAGTCCTGATGAAGGGTCTTGGCCCAAAATGTCGACTGTTCATTTCCCTACATAAATGCTATATGTCCTGCTGAGTTCCTTCTACATTTAGTGTATGTTCACTATCTGGGCCATGACACCTTCACGCCGGTGCCATCAAGGAAGGGTACAGAAGCCTGAGGTCCCATACCATCAAGAACAGCTACTTCCCTTCAGCCATTCTCTTTTTGAACTAATTGGTACAACCCTAATCAGTACCTCAATATAACAACTCTAAGACCACCTTGATCACTTTCCACTGCAATGGACTTTTTGTTGTTGGAATTTAATACTTCCTTGTACTAATTTTGAATATTTTGATTGTAATTTATGTTTTTTTGCGAATGCTGCTTTTCTGATACTAAGAGCCTTTGATGCCGCTGCAAGTAAAGTTTTTCATTGCAGCTGTGCAAGTGTATTTGTCCACATGACAATAAACTTGACTTTGACCTAAAAGCTCCCTTGATGCTCCTTCAAAGTTCAAATTAAATTTATTATGAAAATATATATATGTCACAATATGCAGTCCTGTGATTCATTTTCTTGCAGGCACACATAGTAAATCCAAGAAACACAAGCAGAGATCTGTGGAAATGTAGCCAATAACTATCTCTCACTTCAAAAATAAATTTTAAACATATCGATTGGCTGGTCTTTTTTACACCACTCTTAGTGGGAGCTGTTGTGCTTATAGTTTGTTGCAGTTTCTTTCATTTCAACCATAAACACATTTTGAAAGCACTTCATAGTGTTACTTTTTTGGAACTTCCTATGAAAACCATGGAAGATGCTTTATAGAAAACAAATATATATACATATATATTTTATTGATATACAGCACGGAGTAGGCCCTTCCAGCCCGTTGACCCGTGCTGCTCAGCAATCCCCCAGTTTAGCCTGATCACTGGATAACTTATAATAATCAATTAACCCACCAACTGGTACATCTTTGGAACGTGGGAGGAAACCAGAGCACAAGGAAGAAACACACGCGGTTATGGGGAGAACATACAAACCCCTTACATGCAAAAGCAGGAATTGAACCCGGGTTGCTGGTACTGTAAAACATTGTGCTAACCACTGTGCGACCATGTCGTGGCACTCTATCCTTACATTTAGATTCCTTCTGACTAACAACTTGACTAGACTTTTGTGATTAATTTGATTGCTCAGGTAGTTAACAAACTAGCGCACCATATAATATAGGAAGATTGTGATTTACAGTCTCCTGAAACCATTGCTGGGAACTACTGTTATCCATAAGTTTATGGTAAAAGCTGGGAAACTTAAACATGATTTCTGTTCTTTCTACACGTTCATTGACTACCCTCACAGATGGAAGTGAGTTGAGCAAAAATTTATACTAAGAGCATACCTGGGTGCAGTGTGACGCCTCAGGTTACGGGAGAACAAACTGCTGTGATGCCCTATGCATTGCTATAGACATGCTGAATAAAAGGCAAATTTACACCCACAGCACAGCGTTATCAGCATTCACTGTCAAATTTGCACTTTAAGAAGGAGGCAGATGGATGCAGTACTATAAACCAAGTAATATCTGAGATGACACTTCTCTGTATAAGTCGGTGCCTTTGGAAAAGATTTAAGGATGATAACTAGTGATGAAAAGAATTGAGCAATTGTTGTGACTTGAAAGTAAGCCAGCTAAAGGCAAGATGTTGAGTGGACTCAGAAATTAATTTAAATGATCCGTGAATCCAGCTGTTAATTGAAGTTAGAAACTTATTTTACAATATATAATGATTTGAAAAATATGTTAAGAAAATTCCAAATAATTAGACAAAGTTATAATTGAGTGAATTTTATGAATAAAATGTAAAGCTTTAACAAAGCAAAAAGATTGACAGAGAAAGGCAATGTCACTATGCAGTAAATGGTTCCAGGCCATTTTCTGCTGTGACTCCTCATTAGCTATTGCTCTATCTTTCAAGTTCACATTGGTATTTCCTAATTGCAAGATCTACACTGGGCAAAAGCATCATAATGATTCAGGCAGATGGGTCTTGTCAGCCATGGTTGGCAGCTCATCTAGGAGAAAGAAAACTCTGATCTCAAACATCCACTGCCTTGCGGCTATACCTACTCTTGGGGAAAACTTTGGGAGTAAGCCCGAGGAATGATCTGGAGCTGGAGCCCCTCAAGGCAGTCTTACGTTGAGTTTTGCTGTTTAGCAACTCTTGTGATGCTGCTGTTGCCAAAGTGTGTTGGTCTCTGCTGTTCCTTTGGATTCGTCAGTTGTGTGGAGAGTAAAAGCCTGTTGCATGGGCAATAGCTTGATCTCCTTATCGTACTTCCCTGGCTTGCATTTCACATAGACAGCTAGGACGCAATATCCATGGTCAACCCCAACGAATGGAGGTCCTCTTGGTGATGAGGATCGCAAAGGTTCACATGGCATCTGCACAGTGGCAAACTAAGTTAGCTCATAAATTCATTGAGACAATAACATAACAGAGTGCTTTCAATATGTCCTTGCTATTTCCAGAGATTTTGCTTCCAGCAGACTCTCTAAATTTCCATTCACCTTGACAATAGTGAAGCTTGAATAGGCCTTGCCTAGCACAGACACACACTGCCAGACATTTTAAGGTTGTTCTTTAGTAACTATTGAATTAAAACTTTCTATTCATTTTCATGATTTGGAGATTTCTGATATTTTATTACTGTATATCCTTAGTCTGCTTTGGGATGATATCTGAGGGATTTGCATTTGTATATGTGTGCTCTGCATGCTGAATGTGCTCCAACAGGTTCTAATTGTTTTACTTCTGTTATAAAGGAAAAGTACAATAGCTTTGCTTGGATAGGTGGTCAGCCCTATCAAGGCACAGCATACGCAACTGAACATGACTAGAGCAGTAAAGTGAATGGTTATTAACTGATTATGATGAAAGTGGAATCTTTTATTACTCATGTTATTGATTACATAGTTTTGTGTATTCTTCATACCACGTTCATCACAGAATGAAGGCATGTTACAAAAAAGGTTTGAATCAAGGAAAGCTCCATGGGTGAGAACAACTTTTCTTGTTCAATCATGAAGAACAATGAAACCACACTTAGACTAGACCCTCAGTACAGTATATGGGAGACCTGAACAAGCACCGATGAAAATTTTAGTTTAGCTGCATCATCAATTAACACATTATTGAAGACTAACATCCTCACCCCTTCCCATCCTTTTGATCTTTCCAGAGGAAATAGTCAGCACTCAATTGGCCTTCAATATATAAGCTGTCAATATCAGGCCATAGGAACATGTGGAAATAATTTTCAAAAATGCAGTTCAGGTGAACTGTGGCTACACAGCTCCCCCGCCATCTGTCTCAAGACTGATCAAGGGAAAGAAACCTGCGGCATCTTACATTATTGATACCCAACAGAGTCTTGCAATTGCAAGAAAAAAGTCCAAGACAATCACCAACTGCATACCACCTGCACGCTCCAGCTCCGACACCTTCAATGCCTTCCTGTAGCAGGCAGTAACACAGTCTGCACCAAATCAGGCTCCTCTGCCAACGAGCAGCTCACTGATGGGGTAGACCTGCACTAGCCAAAGTTCTTGGAGTCCAGCATTATCTTGCGATCATGAAAAAGACATTTAAAAAAGAAAGAAAAACATCACCTTTGGATGGCCCCTGAGAGGTCGCTGCATCTGAACACACTGCCATTTTACTGAAGGTCTGTGTGGATTTGCAATAATGCTATAGTCTGGCATCAGAGAATTGAGACTAGTACTGTGTTATGCACAATAAAGAGGGAAGTAGTTGTCAAAATTAATGCCAACTTTTTGATCTCCAGAATACGTATGAAGGGCAAAATTAACTTTAATGACGTCAACAGAGTAGCCATAGTATTCAAACCGAACTTACATCTTTGAACATACTTTGTATGCATGGTATTCCTTCAACCATTACCTTCAAGGTGGCAGAGAGGACAAAGTGAAAGTAGAGTCTCAGAGTGGGCTGCAGTAGCTGCATAGGTATTCCTGATCTTTCAACATTTTAGGCAAAATTAGAAAATAGTGGTAAATTCAACCTTTTCTGTAGCCTCTCAGGAATGCATGTTCTTTTCTGTGGGTTTAACTAAACCTGATGTAATTCAGACATAAAAATAATTTCTGGGATGGTAGCTTTCTAACATTTACCTTGCTTCACCATGCAGTAGGTTCATCAACTGCTTTTTCCAAACTTTATAAAAGAAATTACACTATTTTCACAAACTGTCACTTCTGAAAAATATTTCAAATTCCACCCTCCTCTACCTGAAGAATTTCACACAGGTACCAACAGATCAACAACATTGGTACTTTAATTGTATCACTAACCAGGGAAATCTATGTAAATCCAATCTGATCTTTCATTTACTGTTTCTCAGTCCTGTTTTCCTGATAGCAGCTGCCAAGTTCTTTGAGACTGGGCTAAGAGCCAGTTGACACTACTTGCCATATTAGGAGCTTTGACTTATATAAAATCAATCAGCTAACCAAAGCAAGTCTATCAATTATAAACCTGCATTGTTTTGGCATCCACTACTTTTAATTGTAGTTTTTCAACACTTTAAGGTTTTCTTTCCTCTTTAGTCAGAAATAATTGATATTCTTTCAGATGTTTAGCTATTTTATTTCAAAGGATAGACTTTATTCAAAGAATTAAAATTGTATGTAAGAAATACTAAATAGTACATGATTTTATTTGCATATAGAGTCATCCTGTCTATAGGTGCATAATGTTATCAATTTAATACATTCTATGTTCAAAGCACCAATGGCATTCATATTGCCTCTTTGAACAAGTACATCATTCAAGTGTCTGCAGGACACTTGCAAATGACTCAGGCCCTCCGTGCCCATTGGTGGCAGGATCTCAGATCACAGCCCATTCTCACAAAGCCTTTGTATTGGCCTCGCCAAGTATGTCCATTAGCACATTGTACAGCAGTCTGGAAAGTGCCAGCTGGCACCATTCACTTACCTAACTCTAAATCTGACGCTAACCCTAACTGAGATCAAGCAGCACAAGAGGGATGATTTCCCCACTGTCCTTATAATTATAATCTAACCCTGAGGCTTCTAGCCTTCAGTTACCTTGTTGCCTTGTCATGTTTAGTATCTGTTCCTTCTTGGTCCTTGTTATTTTGAAGTTTATTGTTAAAGTTAATGCTCACCGTTAAATTGGCTCTGCTGCTTTGCATTTGGGTCAAACCTCCTCCACATTACCTGACAGGATGGGTGAACCAATGACTATACTAGAAAGGTTTGCTTACCCAAAGGAACATGTCTGTCAACATGAACAGACGATGCAGAGCAGCAGGAAACAATTGATTATCTCTCGTTACGGCAGTCCCGCGCCATTCAACCTCCTCCCTTGGAACAACAGATTCCGGTGCCTGAATGCTTTGACGGATCCCCAAACTAATGCCACAATATCCTGTCCCAGTGCATCTTACAGCTAAAGTTCCAGTCATCTCTGCATGTTACTGACCAAGTAAAGATTGCCATTATCATTTCTCTCTCGAATGGGCGAGCTCTGATATTGGACTGCCACTAAATGGGACGATAAAACACCGATTTTCAACCAATATGAAGGTTATGCCCAGCAGGCTGATTGGCTCTACTGACAGATGAGGCTTCTCAAGCCAGAAAAGAAGATAACTTGCTCTCAATGTTGAGAACTGCAAGTTGGTCCCATGATACGTGGGACCATTTGTGGTGGAAAAAGTCTATCAACAAGGTCTCGTATAGATTGTGCCTACCATCATCAATGAAGATACACCCAGTGTTCCATGTTTCCCAGTTCAAACCAGTTACTACCTCCTCCGTGGCTCCATTCACCCCACCTCCCCCTTCTCCTCTCCTTCCCACTTGGTGGATGGTTCTACTGTGTGGCACCTCCTGGCACCTTGCAAGGTATGGGGCAAGGTCCAGTACCTCATGGATTGGGAAGGGTATGGTTCTAAAGAACATTCTTTGATCCTGGCATGTGACATCATGGACAAATCTCTCACCCAAGGCTTCCCATGGGCACAGGTCTATTGTGCCTTAGGAGTTGTGTCTAGAGAGAGTGGGGCCCTGTCACACAACCACAGACTCTGCTGCGGGGTTTATACACCCCGCAGGTGGGCTGTGCAGTAGCTTTGGCAATTGTGCTAGTGAATATGCACAGTCCAGTTAATTACTGGTCCATTATGGCAGTACTTAAATCACTTCTTTCTGTTGTAGTCTTGTCAAGATTTGAGCAAAGCACTGCAATGTTAAGCTCCCTGCTTACCTTTGTCCTTGTCTGAGAAAGATGACTATCATTTTGACTGACCCTGGAAAGGAGCCATATTTATTTAGTATTTCGATATTGCTTTCAGCCGCACTGTTGGCATTTTACTTTCAGTTTGAGAGTTTTAATTAACGGTCCTGTTGGCCTAGCCTTTAATGTTTTCCTTTCCCTTAAAGTTCTGCAGTCTCTCTCTCTCCACGCTTGGGCCATATCTAAATGTTCTGACATCATCAACAAGAATACCAAGGCCAATGATGTCTTCCAGTAGTTTGACGTGCCTGAGGACAACGGCAATCCAGAGTCCATTCTTCCTCACCCTTGCATTGCTAGTCTGGTGATTTGGGGAATAGGGGTAGAGGTGAAGGCTGCCCAACAGTCAGATCCAACCTGAGTGGAGGGCCTACCAAACAGTGCCTGTCACAGTGTGCCCCAGAGTGTTGGAATGGGGACACTGCTCCCATCCGGCTGGACATTTAGGAATTCAATAGACCCTGGAATTTATCAATTGACAATTTTGCTTGCCATCTATGTCCCAGGCCGTCTGTGACTTCATCTCTGCCTGTCCCATGTGCCCAGAACAAGATGTCACATCAGCACCCTGCATCTGCTCTGACTGCTGCCTATGCCTCACTGCCTCTGGTCCCACCTCTCAGCAGATTTTATGCCCTTGTCTGATGGAAACACTGCAATTCTGGTGTTTGGGGACCAGTTCACCAAGGCTGCCTTACTTCATTGCTCTCCCTAAGCTCCTGTCAACCTCATGCTTCAGCATGTGCTCAGGCTCCATGGCTCCCCTCAGGACAAAGTGTCTGATCGCTGATCGAGGACCACGGTGTTTTCGAAAGGCATCCTGTTCTCTTGTGGGAGTCACAGCCAGCTTCTTATCTGGTTTCCAACTCTAATATAATAGCCAAACTGAGAGAATAAATCAGGAGCCTGGGACAATCCTGTACTACCTTGTCTTCTCCAACCCCATGTCCTGGAGCTCCCAAAATTTGGATCCACAATAACCATCTGTCATTCTCCAATGGCATGTCCACAAATGAATGCCAAAAAGGATTCCAGCCATTGATTTTCACTAACCAGGAGTCTGATGTGGGAATTCTTGTTGCTGAGCAGGTGGTTCAATGCTACAGGCGCATGTGGAGACGTGCCAGGGTTTCTCTGCTGCGTGCTCAGAAATACTAGGCAGGCTGATGGCTCCACTGACAGGTGAGGCCCCTCAAGCCAGGGTAAAATGTCTGGCTGGTGTTTAGCAATCTTCCCTTGACAGTCGAGAGCCACAAGTTGACGCCACGCTACATGGGGCCCTTCATTGTGGTGAAGGTTATCAACAAGGTCTCATATAGATTGTGTCTACCATCATCAATAATGATTCAACCAGTGTTCCATGTTTCCCAGCTCAAGTGGGTGACTACATCCACCCTAGCTCCACTCACTCCACCCCACTTGATAGAAAGTTTCCTGCTCTATTCTGTTCTATTTGTCGCATCTCACTGGGTGTGGGGCAGGGTCCAGAGTCTTGCAGATTGGGAGGGGTATAGTTCTGAGGAATGTTCTTCTGTTCTAGCCCATGACATCCTGAACAAGTCTCTCATCCGGGACTTCAGGCAAGCACAGGTCTCTGGTGCCTCAGAAGCTGCACTTAGAGAGTTTGGCCACTGGCATAACCACAGGGTCTGTGCAACCTTGAAGGTGGGCTACGGAACGGGTTCGGAAATCACGCTTGCGAGTACGCATGTTCCTGCTGATTAGTGTTACATTATGGCGGTATTTAACTTTCTTCCTCTCATTTCTGCCGTTGTTCCTTTGTTCAAGAAAGGGAGTAGAGATAACCCAGGAAATAATAGACCAGTTATTCTTACTTCAGTGGGCAAATTGTTGGAGACGATCCTGAAAGGCAATATTTATGAGCATTTGGAGAGACATTATCAGATTTCAGATATTCAGCATGGCTTTATCAAGGGCAGGTCGTGCCTTGCGAACCTGATTGAATTCTTTGAGGATGTAACAAAACACGTTGATGAAGGTAGAGCAGAGGATGTAGTGATATGGATTTCAGTAAGGTATTTGACAAGGTTTCCCATGCCTGGCTCATTCAGAAAGTAATGAGGCATGGGATCCAAGGAAACTTTGCATTGTGGACCCAGAATTGGCTTGCCCACAGGAGACATAGTGTGGTTGTAGATGGTTCGTATTCTGCATGGAGGGCAGTGACCACTGGTGTTCCACAGGGATCGCTTCTGGGACCCCTTGCCTTTATAATTGACCTGGATAAGGAAGTAGAAGGATGGGTTAGTAAGTTTGCCAATGACACAAAAGTTGGAGGTGTTGTGGATAGTCTGGAGGGTTGTCAGAAGTTACAGTGGGGCATCGATAGGATGCAGCACTGGGCTGAGAAGTGGCAGATGGAGTTCAATCCATATAAGTGTGATGTGGTTCATTTTGGTAGACCAAATTTGGAGACAGAATATAATATTAATGGTAAGACTGTTGGCAGTGTAGAGGATCAGAGAGACCTTGGGGTCCGTGTCCATAGGACACTCAAAGCTGCTGCGCAGGCTGACAGTGTCATCAAGAAGGTGTATGGTGGGTTGGCATTCATCAACCATAAGACTGAGTTAAAGGGCTGTGAAGTAATGTTACAGCTGTATAAGACCTTAGTTAGACCCCACTAGAAGTACTGTGTTTAGTTCTGGTCACCTCACTACAGGAAGCATGTGGATACTATGGAGAGTGCAGAGGGGATTTACAAGAATGTTGCCTGGATTGGAGAGCATGCCTCATGAGAATAGGTTGAGTGAACTTGGCCTTTTCTCCTTGGAGAGACGGACAATGAGAGGTGACCTGATAGAGGTGTATAAGATGATGAGAGGCATTGATTGTGTGGATAGCCAGAGGCTTTTTCCCAGGGCTGAATTGGCTACGATGAGGGGGCATAGTTTTAAGGTGCTTGGAAATAGGTACAAAGGGGATGTCAGAAGTAATATTTTCACACAGAGTGGTGTGTGTGTGTGAAATGCACATCCAGCAACGGTGGTAGAGGCGGATATAATAGGGTCTTTTAAGGGACTCTTAGTTAGGTACATGGAGCATAGAAAAATAGAGGGCTATGCAAAAGGGTAATTCTAGACAGTTTTTAGAGTAGGTTACATTGTGAGCCAAAGGGGCTGTAATGTAGGCTTCAGTGTCTCTCTCTCGCACTCTCAGCACTTGGGCCATTAACACACATTCCTGTCAGATGATGTCCTTCCTCATGGATTCAGACATGCTTCCAGTAGAACTGTGGAGCTGTGTAATTCTGGACCTGTCCAGTTCTGCAGAGCCGAATGGAATCATACTGTTGAAGGATATGGAAACAACCCCTTCACCTCAACTCACCTATGTCATCAATGATGCTTATCCAAGTTAGTTCCATTTGCCTGTATTTGGCTATTTCCCTTTAAACCTTTCTGATTCACAAAGCTGTCCGAATTTTACCCACCTCTACCATTTCTTCTGATAGCTCATTCCATATACTTAACCATTCGCAGGTCCTTTAAATCTTTCACTTCTTACCTTAAGCCCTCTGGTTTTGAACTCCCCTACCCTGGGAATAGACTTCTACGATCTACACTCTCCACTCCCCTCACAGTTTTATTATCCTTTATAAGGTCACTCCTCAGCCTCCTTTCCTAACAGAAAACAGCCACAGCTTATCCAATTTCTCATTATAACTTAAGGCCTCCAGATCAAGCAATCCCCTTCTGAAAATGCACACAATATTTCAAGTATGGTTGCTTCTTGGAATTCTAGTCATCTCAAGGGTATGGACAGGGCTCATCAAGTACCTCCAGGGTCAGTGCTGGTCAAGATTCTCTTACTCACTCTCATTTGTGGTACAGAAGTAATTCTATTTACCATAAATGTGGTGAAAAGCGTGGAATAATCTTGACCTTCATCCTTTCACCACCACAGTTAGGTAATTATGCACGTTATCCTACTGCTTAGCATTACAGTGTGCTATGTAAAGTTAACTCTGGGTTCAATGTTGACATCATCAAAAATTAGTCCAAAAAATTAATACTTTCTATTTTAAATGAATTATTTCCTCCTTTAAATGTTGTTGGTAAATCTTCTAGATTCCTGTTTTGGTGAAGACTGTGTTCAAAGCAACTAAATTTTCAAAGAAGTCCTCAAACCTTCAATAGTTTTTCACAACCTGGCACTGACCTGAATCTTGATGCCTTTCCCACCTCTCGAGGTATTAATATTGCTGATGATGCACTTCCAGAACAGTGCCTCAGATGAAAGGCATCCATGTTCAGTCTTCAAGACACAACTAAGCTGGTACTGCAGATGAATGTGAAATGCTTGAAGCAAAAGATGAAAGAATGCTAACTACTCCAATGAACTATTTCCCAAAAGTGCCATGAGCTAAATTTTTTTTTTTTTGCAGTATATTTTTAAAGATTAGAATACACTACCATGACAGAGAGGAGTGGAGTCAAATTCAACTGTGGTATTTAAATGCCAGGGTATGGGGAGAGGGACCAGCTAGATAACTCTTAAATTGTGTCAGTCTGGTATCAACAGTCTTCCTCCTGTGCTGCACCAATCGTGTCATTCCTGTTTCTGCTCAAAACGGGTATACAAAGGTCAATATTTCATCTGGTTTTAGACAGAGTACAAAAGGATGCAATTTTCCGACATTCTGCAAGTTTCTCAGTGGTCAATTAGCAAATAATATTCAACTCCTTTCCCTAATCTGTGCATAGCTGAAATGTATTTTTAAAACATAGGATTGACCTTATCAATCAGACATCAAAATGATTTTTTTCAGTTTGGATTTTTATACATCCATATGACTGAAATATTTTAATATGATCAAGTATTCCTTGGTCATGATGACAACTTTAATGTTAGGTAGTATTAAAGTGAAGTGGTGAGAATTATGAGAGAGTGCTTCAAGCAAGCTTCAGTCATACTGGTGCTCAAGAGGACTGTGCTGACCTGCCTCAGCGACTATCTCCCAGCTGCAGTTACTGTACATCCACTGTGATGAACTGCTTCGAGAGGATGGTCATGAAGCATATCAGCCTCTGCCTGAGGAGTGACCTGGATACGCTCCAATCTGCCTACGGTCACTCAGGTCAACAGCAGATGCCATTTCATTGGCTCTTCACTCAGCTCTGAAATGCCTGGAATTGAAGATGCATACATCAGGATGCTCTTCATTAACTACAGCTCAGCATTCAACATTAACACCCTGAAAAGTTAATAATTAAGTTCCAAGACCTTGGCCTTGATATTTTCCTGTGGAACTGAGTCCTTGATTTCTTCACTTGCAGAGCCCAGTTAATATGGATTGGTAGCATCTCCTCCATGCTCACCATCAGCACTAGTGCACCACAAGGCTGTATGCTTAGTCCCCTCTCTACTCACTTTGTACCCATGATTGTGTGACTAAGTGCACTTACAAAGTCATAATAAAGTTTGCTGATGGCACCACTGTTACTAGCTGAATCAAAGGTGATGACCGTCGGCATGAAGGAGAGAGAATGAAAATCTGTAGAACGATACCACAGCAACAGCCTCTTACTCAGCCACAGCAAAACCAAAGAGCTGATTATTGACTACAGGAGGAAGAAACTGGCAACCCATGAGCCATTCCTCACTGGGGAACAGAGATGGATAAGGTCAGTAGCTTTAAGTTCCTTGTCATTAACGTATTAGAGGAGCTTTCCTGGGACCAGCACATTAGTGTCATCACAAAGAAGGCAAAATATTGACTTTACTTTCTTAGACATTGGTGTAGATTCAGCATGTCACCAAAACATTTGACAAATTTCTAGAGATGCACAATGGCGTGTATCCTAACTGGTTGTACTACAACCTAGTATGGACACACAAGTGTCCAGGATCAGAATCAGAACCAGAATTAAGTTTAATATCAATGGCACATATCATGAAATTTCTTGTTTTGCAGCAGCAGTACTATGTGATGAATAATAAAGAACTATGTTTTACAATAAGAAATATAAATATATAAAATAAAATTAAATACGTATTGCAAAGTACATAGGTGTGGAGCTTAGGAAACGATGGCATCTAATGGCGACTCCTTTGCTTGCATCCTCGGAAACAGCTATATTTCTATCTTTAATATCTCTTTTTTTCCCTTTCAGGGTTCTTTTGAAGACCTTGACCTGGAATTACACGCTGACTTTGGTTCTTTGTGGGAATGGGACCCGCTCTCGGGGGTTTCACGACTGGCCACTATTTGATATACCAAGGATGCAGCCTAGAAGACTGGCACGCCTTCAGGGTTCCGGGATCTCGTGGCTCTGGAGAAGGCTGGACTCGAGGTCACTGCCTCTGCAGGAAATCAGTGTGTCATGGGAGAGGGAAGATCGAAAGCAGCAAGCTGGCTGCTGGCTGTGTGCCCAGAGACCCAAGTTCTTTGGATACAGAGCTCAGAAAAAGCGTCACAACGGCTTTTCAACATCATAAATCAGCAAGTTGTTTATTTTGTTTTCCCTCTCGCTGTGAAATGGAGACACCTCTTTTTCCCTTATTAGGGAGAGAGAGAGCCTGTGGTATGTTGAATTACTGGGTGAACAAGTAGGCTTTGGGGTACTGCAAGTCTGTGTTTTTATTGATTCTTTGCTGCACGCTTGAGTGCTCGGTGAGGGGTACCAATGCTTTTTTGCTGGTGGGAGATGGGGGGATAGTTGCTTTGCTGCTGCTTGTGCGGGTGTGGGGGGGACCTGGGGGGGCTTTGGGGTTTTAGCATTTAACTCTCATTCATTCTTTGGGGCACTTTGCTGTTTTCGTGGATGGTTGTGAAGAAACAGAAATTCAGGACGTATATTGTATACATTTCTCTGACATTAAATGTACCTTTGAAACCTTCGAAATGGGATTTCAAAATAGTGAGGTAGTGCATGTGGGTTCATTATCAGTTCAGATATCTGAAAAAAGAAAGTAGGAAGCTATTTCTGACATATTGTGTGTGTATCCTCAGGCTGCTGTACCTCTTGCTTGATGGTAGCAACGTGAAGATGGCATGTCCTGAGTGATGAGGCTGCTTAATGATGGATGCCGCATTTTTGAGGTATCACCTTTTGAAGATGTCCTTGATACTGTGGAGTGTAGTGCCCAAGATCAGCACTATCAGCAGATTTTTTTTCCCAATCCTGTGTCGTGACCCTTCCATACCAGATGGTGTGCAAACAGTTAGAATGCTCCCTCTGTAGAAATTTGCTGGAGTTTTTGATGACATACCAAATATTCTGAAACTCCTGATGAAAAATAGCTGCTGTCTTCCTAAATGGGTTAATATGTTGGGCCCAGGTATAAAGCTTCAGAGATGTTGATACTCAGGAATTTGAAAGAGATCACCTTTTCCGCTGCTGATCCCTCGATGAGGACTGGTGAGTGTTCCCTCAACTTCCCCTTCCTGAAGTCCACAAACAATTCCTTGGTCTTGCTGACACTGAGTGCAAGTTGTTGTTGTGACACCACTCTTGTGATCTATCAGTTGCGATAGTTGTGATCTATCTCACTCCTGTACGTCTCTTCATCTCCATTTGAAATTCTGCGAGCAATATTTGTGTCATCAGCAAATTTATAGATGGGTGTTTGAGCTGTGCATAGCCACACAGTCATGGATGTAGTGAGAGTAGAGCAGTAGTAGCATGCATCCTTGATGTCCGTCGATGTTGATTGTCAACAAGGAGGAGACATTATTTCTGATCTGCTCAGACCATGGTCTCCTGGTGAGGAAGCCAAGGACCCAGATGCAGATGGAGACAGAGGCCCAGGTTTTGCAGCTTGTTGATTGGTACTGAGGTATGATGGTATTGAAAGCTGAGCTGTAATAAATAAACAGTAGAATGATGTAGGTATTTTTATTGTCCAGTTGGTCAAAGGCCCAGTGGAAAGCATTAAGATTGCATCCACCATAGACCTATTGTGGTGACAGGTAAACGGCATTGGGTCCAAGTTCTTGCTTAGACAGGTGTTGATTCTAGCCACGACCAACCTCTCTAAGCACTTTATCATAGAAGATGTGAGTGCAACTGTGTGATAGTCATTGAGGCAGCTCACCCTGCTCTTCCTGGACACTGGTATGATTGTCACTGTTTGAAGCAGGTGGAAACCTCTGACTGCAGCAGTGAGAGATTGAAGATGTCCTTGAACACTCGTGTCAGTTGGTTGACACAGGTTTTGGTGCCCGACCAGGAACACGTTCGGGGCCTGATCCTGATACTTGGAGGGTTCACCCTCTTGAAAAATGTTCTGGTATCAGCTCTGAGACAAAGGCGACACGAATGAACAAGACTGCAAGAAACTATTGGAGACAGCCCAGTTCATCACAGGCAAGGCCCACCATTAAGAACATTTACATGGAGCGTTGCCACAAGAAAGCGGCATCCATCATCAAAAATCTTTTCTTCACTACTGTCATCAGGCAGGAAGAACAGAAACCTTAGTCCCCACACCACCAGGTTCAGGAACATGTATTACATTACAACTATCAGGCTCCTGAACAGGCATGAATAACGTCACTCACCAGAGACCTGATCTGATTCTACAACCTGCAGATTCATTTTCAAGGATTCTTTACAACTCATGTTCTCAGTATTATTTTAATTTGAAAAACTTGTCTTCTTTTGTACATTGGTTGTTTGTCAATCATTATGTTTTTTGTGTAAATCCCCTGCAAGGAAATGGTAACACAGATGCACTTTGATAATAAAGTTGCTCTGAGATTAAACTTCGTAACTTTTAAAATAATTAGAAGAAATTTTGTAAAGCAGATTGTGAGCATATATATATATTCCAAGAAGAAAATGTCAGCCAATGAAAGAGCACTGGACTGCCATTTGTTCAGCCAAAACTTGCAGTCGAAGGAAGGATCTGGTGAGATTGTCCAGGCCTAACCAGAAATAAAGATTAATTTACATAGAAGACAAAACAAGCTACAAATGCTGTAAATCTGACCTAAAAACAGGAAAAGCTGTAAACACCAAGCAGCTCAGATGTCATTGTAGACTAAGAAACAGAGGTAGTGTTTCAAGTTAATGAATGTTTCATCAGAACTGTGAAAAGATAAAAGTACAACCTGTTTCAAATTTCGGAGGGGGGGGGGGGGGAGAGAACAAAGGATTTGTGGTGGAAACCATGAGAGACCGGCTGATAAAATTGCTGCTGGTTTTAGTTGAGAATGCTGGTGAAGGCTTTCAGGTATCTGAGGGAGGTGTAAGTAAAAAGAGATGGTGGTTTCATGAATGGCCTGAAAAGAAAGAATGATTAGCATGTAGCTCATGCCTTTCATGATCTCAAGCAGACTGAAAAAGCTCTGCTACAAAATGGATATTTTTGAATGAAGTTACTGTTGTAATAAGAGAAGACAATTATCCACAGCAAAGTCAAAAGCAATAATCCACAGCAGGAGTGCAATAGCTAACAGACAAATCGGACATTACTCATTTTGGTAAAGGAATAGATATTGGGCTGGCCTCTGCTCCCTTCTTTGAAATGTAAAAGATCTGGTCATTTTTTGGTGAAAATTATATAAACTGCTTTTTAACAATTCTGACAATCTAGAACAAAACCAGAATTTGCCTGAAATACTCAGTGGTCAGGCTGCATCTTTGGAAAGAGAAACAGAGTTAATGTTTCAGATCTTTTGTTCAGAAGATGAACTCACACATTATCATTGTTTCTCTTCCTGTTGATGCACACTGACCTGCTGAGCACCCAGTATTTTCTGTTTCAAAGGTTTCTAAGGTACATTTAACATTAGAGAAATGTATACAATATACATCCTGAAATTCTTTTTATTCACAACCATCTATGAAAACAGAGGAGTGTCCCAAAGAATGAATGACAGTTAAATGCTAGAACCCCAAAGCCCCCCCAAGATCCCCCCCATTCATAAGCAACAGAAAGGCGGTAATTCGACATGCTACAGGCTCTCTCTCTCTCTCCCTAATAAGGAAAAAAGTGGTGTCCCTGTTTCACAGCGAGAGGGGAGACATAACAAAGCAACTCGCCGATTTATTGTGTTAAAAGTCTGTTGCACACCGCTTCTTCTGAGCTCTGTGCCCAAAGAACTCGGGTCTCTGGGCACACAGCCAGCAGCCAGCTAGCTACTTTCGATCTTCTGTGTACTCCCACGACACTCCAGGTTTCTGTGGAGGCACCGACCTCAAGTCTGCCTGCCTCCACAGCCACAAAATCCCGGAACCTTGAAGGTGCGTTAGTCTTCTAGGCTGCGTCCTTGGTATATTGAATAGCGGCCGGTCATGAGACCCCGAGAGCAGGTCCCATCCCTGCAAAGAACCGAAGTCAGCGTGTAACTCCAGGTCAGGGTTGACAAACGAACCCTGAAAAGGGAAAGATATAGATATTAAAGATAGAAGTAGAGCTGTTTCCGAAGATGCAAGCAAAGGAGTCGCTGTTAGTTCAGTAGTTATTTGTCAAATTAAACAATCGGAATAGAAACACACTTGGCCATGCTCACATCTTGGGACTCCAATTCCTCATTCAAGGAGTCAATTGATCCTTCATTTTCATACTTGCAGAGGATGTCTGTGAGGGAATTGACCACCTCTACTGCGATCTGGTTACTGATTTCTATTGATTCTAGTGTCTCTTGATTTTGGCATGAGTACTTGCAAAGTCCCTCGATCAGCAACCACTAGCAAGTTGCGAAGTGAAAACTACATCTTTGTGCTACATTGGACTTGGTATTCATTGCACAGACCAGAATTGTGGAGCTGTTAACTTTATGTTCATCATCACAGTATTAAAACAAACACTTAATAATTATACTTAGTTTTTTATAATAGTCTGATGCAGTGAATGGGTTGTTCCTACCATTTGCTGAGTATTCAGAATAATGCAGCGGAATTGATTCTTTGTATTCATTATCCTTTTGTGCTTCTTGTGACCTTTTATTTGTTTAGGAAGTGCTGAAGAGTCAAATATTCAAATCTACAAACCTCGTCTTCAATGTTTGCACTGCCAAGGGACTGGGAAAAATTCACAGCATTAAAAGTCTCAAAGGAGCATGAAAACTCCACATGAAAATATGTCCTCATACAAATCATGTTTTAATTCAATACTCAATCAGGTGAAGATCATATTACTGCAATGAAAAAAATTATGATTCTTTTCTCCTCTAAAAAAAAACCAGATCTTCTTTGAAGTGATGTTGTCAGGGGTATATCCTTCCTGCATCTAGCTTGTCCAGCTCTTGAAGAAGTTGGTAAGCTTCAATAAGGTGACATCTCATTCTTCTGGACTCTAGTGAACGTTCATTCATTCATTCTTCCGTCATGGAGTAAGCACATTATTCCATGGAATAAACCTGGAGAAGTACATAAGCCAGCATTCTGAGGAGACAACACCATCAACTGCATGCTGATGATGGCTTCTTGGTTTGAGCCGAAACCCTGAAAACATTTTGCCAAGCTCGACGATCAACCAGACTTCCGAACTTCCAAGTCTATTCACTTTTCCCTCATGGAATAAGCTCATCATATTTACTTCACTACAGGTTAAACAATGCAATGAATTTAATGTTTAAAAGCACCTAGAATAATAAACGAAAAAAAATATATATTTCTTTTATGTTCATTCCATTGATCCTAAATGTATGATCTCCTATTACTTGCCAGGGAAATAATGTTTCTCTGTTTGCTTTCTGAAACTCTTTTGAAATGTTACACTTGTTAAATTTGCTCTGAAGTACCTCAGCTCAAGGAGTACTTCCCCAACTTTACAAGCTTCTATTAAAATTATTGTTGCTGTTTCATGTTGGCTCATTTCTTCTGATATCCTATCCTTTTTAAAATGGACAGGCCAGAATATCAGGCTGTGCTATGTTAGATTGTTTTTCACTGCATGGTGGTCACATGGCTCCAAAGATATTGTAGGCTTTGTGAGGAATATAACAGCTGCTAGATTAGACTTTTCCTGTGAGTAACTCATTTATCGTGATGATACATATGCTTTTTATCAGATTGATGCTTCTTTTCACAGCAAATTGGAACACATTTCCATATGTGTGAACATTCTTGGGTTTGCTAAATACTAAACATGTGTTATCAAATTTGTCATATTTATTAGAAAGATGCATCTCTTTCATCTGTCTGAATACTTGAGCTAAAAATCTAGACCAAAACTTACATGTAGTGTAGAATAAATAGTAATTGTCAAGTAAGATGGATGTATCATGGTGAGTCATCAAGGACAATGTATATTCTTTGCATCTCTTAAAACAGAACATCTGGTCATTGTCAGATGAGTGCTTATGGGACCATTCTCTGTATAAAATGACTACTGTGATTCCCATGTTGACTATAATTAAGAAATATTTAAATAATTTTTGATGCCATTTTTGTTGGTTTTTTTATTGTCACATGTACTGAGGGGAAATGAAGACTAAAGTGTTACAGCTTCACAGAAGTGCAGTGCAGGCAGACAGTAGGCTGAGATCGAAGCTGCCCTTGAGCCTGGTGTACATGCTTTCATTGTGTTCTATCTTCTGCCCAATGGGGAGGGGGGGGGGTAGAAAAGAGAGAATGCCCGGGGTGAGTGGAGTATTTGTTTGTGTTCGCCCCCTTACTGAGTCAGTGAAAAGTGTTTACGGAGTCTGCTGAGGGAAGGCTGTTTCCTAACTCAGAGGTTAGACTCCCCGTTAGCAGGATGATTGGACCTTTTATCATCCAGCAGATGTAGAGCTCCCTTGCTAACGCTACCCTTATTGCTATTGCATCTTAATGTATTTTTGTGGCTGTGACTGCTTGGGTGTTCCATTTAGGGAAGCCTCATACCACTCCTTTATTACTGTTTTGCAGTTTATCTTGTTTCCCCTGTCAGGCACATCCTGGCTCTTATTGTGTGATGTAATGTAAAACTCTCACATTTGGAAGTAAGAGCACTGAACATCGGGGAGAGCACTCTCTCTTTTGCTGCATTAACAAAATGCAGGCTGTGTTGCTCATGTCTTCAAAGCTATTGTGCCAGTATCATTTAAGTTCCCTTACAGGGAACTTCTCAGTTTCGAAATACCACATACTATTTTCATTCACATGCCTCGACATTTCAATAAGGTACCTGCTTTTTCTGATCAAGAGGAAATAAAATGTTGACACTTAAGGTGGTGATTTTAAACATTTCCCGCTTGCAAAATCAGAGCAGGAATTCCGTAGCCTGTGATTGTAAACTGAACAGGTGGTAAGGACTTTCAGTAGAAGTAGTAATGTGAGAACTTCCTGATAAGTTTTTTTCTAAAGGTTTGTATGAATTCCAAGAAAGGTAGAAGGAAGTCATATCATATTATGTTTTCTTGAAGTGTAGGAGGTCATTTAGCAAATTAAATTTGTGCCAACAGTCAGATTTTATTCCAGGTCTACACATCTGCAAATTTTTGATTTTCAGTTGTTTCTATGGATGTACAAGGAGCATTAAACAGTCTGGGTCGATACCCTTTAGATGAATTATTGTATAGAAAATTCTTATAGGGTTCAAGGAACAGATGCAGTAATGATATTTCATCATTCAGTGTGCTACAGAACCAAATGTTGCAGTCTCAAGATAGGGAGCTGACGATTCAGGATACAACAAGAAATTTCCTCAGCCAGAGAAAGGTGAATTGAAGATAGTGGAAGTTCAGTTGTTGGGCATATTCAACATAGAAATTGATAGATTTGTTTGCATATTAAAATGATCAAGTGATTTTGTGTTAGTACAGAAAATGGAGCTGTCTTGAAACATTAGTTACAATCCAATAAAATGACAAAATATTTGCAAGGGTCTGATTAGTCTACCCTTCCTTCTATTTCTTAAGTTCTTAGGAAAAGTTGATCTCAATACTTCACATTCAATGCTCCTACAAACAATAATGTGAAGAAAAATCAATAATCTCCAATTTTAGTGATATTAATTGAGGTGAAAACATAGGTTAAGTGCCATAGATTACTCTTTTGATATTTGAGATAACTCGTTTATGTCGACTCTAAAAAAGTATGTGGGGCCTTGGTTGTAAGTCTCATGCAAAAGAAAACACCTTGCCCACTAATTCAATGAGATGTCATCTCGCTCTCGGTGTGAGAGAAAGAGGGAGAAAGATATTGGGAGAAAGCAAAATGCAGAAGGAGACTGGGACAGAGAGAGAGACAGAGATACAAACAATGCGAAAGGTAGAAATGCACAGAAAGAGGGAAGCAGAAAGACACAGTGAGATAGAGATAGAGAGAGAAATAGAGGCAGAGACACATTTGTATTTGTGTTCTTTTATGACTAGATGCACAAGCAAAGTATTTTGAAGGCATAAAAAGCTACAACAAAAATAAATTAGGTATATAAATAGATGGATCGATAGATAGGTCAAGCAAAAGGAGAATATTGATGTTATATTGACAGACCATTCAGAAATTTGATGATAGAGGAGAAGAAGCTGTTCCTAAAACACTGAGTGTGCAGGTAACAATCAAATATCAATATTAAAACAAACAACTTCTTTATTAACAAATCCAGCAATTCATCTTTATGATAATCTGCATCTGAGCTGTGGAGCTTTTGCAGGTTCTCATAGGGTCTTTTTGAAAGCAAGACAAATTAATTGTATGTAAAATGCAATCAGCTAAAGTGAGGAGAGAATTAAAATGCCTCAGAGTAGGATTTTTGAAACATGCAGTCAATATATGCACAAGTTAGACAGACAACAAAAGAATGGAAGTCAGGGAAGTCAGTGTCCCATATTGATTACTGGCTTATGGCAGAGTGCAGCATTTTAATTCTGTCCTCACTTTACCTGATTGCATTTTTCATACAATTGATTTGTCTTGCTTTTTAAAAGACCCCGAGAACCTACAAAAGCTCTACAGCTCAGATGCAGATTATCATAAAGATGAATTGCTGGATTTGTTAAATAAATTAATTGTTTGATTTAGCATTGATATTTGATTGTTACCTGCATACTCAGTGTTTTAGGAACAGCCTCTTCTCCTCTGCCGTCAAATTTCCAAATGGTCCATCAACACAACTTCGATATCCTTCTTTTGCTTGACCTATCTATCGATCTGTCTATGTATATATCTAATTTATTTCCGTTATAGCTTTTTATGTCTTGCACCATGCTGTTGCCACAAAACAAATTTCCCTATATAAAGAACGTCAGTTGTAATAAACCTGATTCTGATTCACTTCAAAGAGTAGTCATGATATTGCAAAGGTTAAAATAAAACTTTTCTTATAACAATGAGTAGGCCCAAAATGAGTGCTGGGATTGTTAGGCCCGGGCATCAGTGATTGCTTCAACCAGTGCTGTCAATGCGCCATATTCAAGGAGTCCACTCAGTTTAACAATTTCAGCTACTGGCACGCCAGCCACAGTTTTATTTGCCTCGTTACCTCTGTAGGCAAACCAGTTTTGTGAGAAACCAACACCACTTCCAGTCTGCTTGCTTTGCTTAAAAATAGCCTGCATTTCTTAAAGGGGAGGTGCTTGGTTAAGGTGTTCCCAGCAGTGGAAAGCATTGTAACTGGTTGCATCAGAATCAGAATCAGGTTTAATATCATTGGCATATGTTGTGAAATTTGTTGTCTTGAAGCAGCATTACCATGCAATACATAATAAAAACTAGAAATTGCAATAAGAAGTATATATTAAAAATTAAATTAAATAAGTAGTGTAAAAAGAGAGGAAAAATACTGAGGTAGTGTTCAAGGGTTCATTGACCCATTCAGAAATCTGATGGTGGAGGGGGAAGAAGCTGTTTCTGAAACGTTGAGTGTATGTCTTCAGGCTCCTGTACTTCTTCCCTAATGGTAGCAATGAGAAGAGGATGTGCCATAGGTAATGGGTGTCCTTAATGATGTTTGACGCCTTTCTGAGGCATTGCCTTTTGAAGGTGTCCTAGATGCTGGGCAGGCTGGTGTCCATGATGGAGCTGGATGAGTTAACAAATCTAAAACTGCTTAGAAACTGCAATGTTCAGGAATGCAAGAGACTGTAGATAGTGGTGGACTCAGCCAGTTCCATGATGACAACTTCTCTCCCCAATATTGAGGACATTTACAGGAGGTGATGACTCAGGAAGACAACATCAGGCAGGTGGTACAAAAGCCTGAAGGCCCACACATCAAGGTTCAACATCAGCTTCATTCCCATTTCCATCAGGTTCTTGGAAAACCCTAGTAGTACCTCAGATTATATTTCTTGTTCTCTTTCTCCACACTAAAGCCATTATGTTAATTTTTGTTTATTTTTGTGCATAAGTTAAATATAATCAATGTTAGTTTAACTTAATGTTAACTTATATTTATAATGTACTGTGTTGGTGATGAAATTGGTGATTAGGTACAATGGGTCAAAGAAATGGATGGACACAAAACTGTAAAGACCTCACAAGGCAAATAAGCGTACTTGTATATAGCATATCTCAACAACTGCAACCCAGTCCTGATGCAGGTTTTCAGTCTGAAATGTCAATAATTCTTTTACCTCCATCGATTTTGGTTGACCCGCTGAGTTCCTCCAGAAGATTGCTTGTTGCTGCAATTAAGTCTAATTTGCAGCTCAGTGTGCTAATTTCCCACTGTTTCATAGCTGAGTTGAGATCTGGCACACATGAAGTAAAATGAACACCTTTCACTATGGAAAGCATACAAAGCTGTGATCTTACTGACAAGATAAAAGAACATATAATCAGTTTTCTTTGGAGTGAGAATGCCTGGGCTTGGGCTATGTTGCAAATAATTCCACTTCTCACTTGCAGGACACATCAAAGTCCCTAACAGCCACTGGGAGAATGGTCCTCACATGATATAGGAGTTGAAGTTGGGTATAGTAATTACTTCACTGTAATTATCCTTACTGAGTATTAATGTTTAAAGATTGTTCTTCACTCAGGTTCATTTATAAAATTTGCTCCATGAAGGCTCTTAGACATGGCCTTTAGCTGTGAGCTCTTCTTCCCCTTTTACAGTTATATAAATGTCTGTACGGTCCTGTACAAACTCTACTCATCTCTATCTCAGTGTGTACTACAGGGCAACATCCGTTACTCACCTTAGAATGGGAACAACTACTTTTTAGAGGATTTTGTAAAGAAGACAAACTCCTTTGGCTGCGGACACATGACTGCATCTACACTCAGAGGCTGCTTTATATGATACACCTGTACACTTGCTTGTTACTGCAAATCTCTAATCAGCCAATCATGTGGCAGCAGCTCAATACATAAAAGCATGCAGATATTCATGCAAACGTGGTCGAGAGGTTCAGTTGTTGTTCAGACCAAACATTAGAAATGTCATCTAACTGATATTGACTCTGAAATGATTGTTGGTGCCGGACAATTTGGTTTGAGCACCTCAGCATCTGCTGATCTCCTGGGATTTTCATGCACAATGATCTCTAGATTTTACAGAGAATGGTGTGAGGAACAAAAAATACCCAGTGAGTGAGTGGCAGTTCTCTGGGTGGAAACAACTTTTTAAATGGACAGAGGGGAATGGCCAAACTGGCTCAGACTGATAGGAAGGTGACAGTAATTCAAATAACTGCGTATTACAATTGTGGTGTGCAGAAGAGCATCTCTGAAGGCACAACATGTCAATCCTTGAAGTGGGTGGGCCACAGCAGCAGAAGGCCATGAAAATGAAGTTTAGGAAACACTAAATACTGGTTGAACCTGAATATTATTGATGATATTTTGAAATGGCACTAGGCCTTTGAAATGGCACTGTTCAACTATGTGAGTTTACCCATAGTCCTCCACTGGGCATCGGGCTCCAATCTGACAATGAATTTTGCATACAGGTTGATGTTGCAATCTGTCTGTTTTACATTCTACTGCAGAGCATAAGCAAACCACTCCCTAAAAATCCTTTTCAATGTGTCATCCAGCGCTATGCTATATAAAAAAAAAGCATTAGTCACACTTGGAACCAATGTGGGTTACTTGAGGCTGCATTAAATGTTGAATTTTGAGAAGAGATGTGATGGTTCCTTAATTATCCTATAATCCATTGCTTGCATAGATGTAGGCATATAGCACTTATTAACTTACAGTTGGTGATACCTTGAAAAACGTAACTGATTTTGAGCCATTATGGTCAAGAGGGAAACATCAATAAAAGCAGAAAGCTAAATGGGGAAATAAGCATCAGAAACAAAAGTCTTCCAGTGCTTAAAACTTATAATGGCGGCATGCCTCCAGTTTTGCCCATTGAAACACTAGTGATCAGAACGTGAAGAATTAATTGACTTATAGGCTGCTTTTGCTGTTCAGTAAAAAAAGTTCATGTATAATTTTAACCAAATGTTACTTGGAAAGTGTCCAATTGGAACAAAACTGTTCGTGAGTAAAACTTGCAATAAACTTAAAACCATAAAAAGCCTTTACTAATTTGATTTCTAACATGTCACACAATTCATGTATATTATCATACATCATCCAGTTAAGAAGAGGTCTTATGTAATGCAACAATAACATATTCACTACAGTACATGAATTATACTGGTAAAAAATATAAATATGAGCCATTCATTTCCACTGGTTGCTGTTGATGTTTATATTCTATTGGCCTCCTTCTATCTATCGTTATCTGAATATATACACTACATTCCCTTCTCACTCATATGCTTATCTAGCCTTCCTTAAAGGCATCTGCTTGTTCACCACAACCACTTCCTATGGTAGCAGCTTTGTATGCTCACATCTTTCAGGTTCAGAAATTTGCTTCTCCAATTTCTGATTGCAGGTTGAAGTATTGATCTTCCTCTCAAAACTGCAATTGCACTCACTCTGTGCCTATGCTATACAAATATCTCATAATTTCAGGCTTCCATTAGGTCACATTTTGGCCTAGACTTTGAAGACAAAAAGATTCAGCTTGTACATCTTTTCTTGATGCATATAACCTCATATTTCTGCTATCATTCTTGAAAATCTTTCTTCACACCCTCTACACAAAGAAAAGAAGCTCTGCAGATACTGGAAGTCTGAGCAACACACTCAAAATGCTGGAGGAACTCAGCAGGCCAGGCAGCTAATATGGTAAAAAGTACAGTCGACGTTTCAGACCGAAAGATCAACTGTACTTTTTTCTATGGATGCTGTCTGGCCTGCTGAGTTCTTCCAGCATTTTGTGTGTGTTTCACACCCTCTGTTGTCTCTCTGTCATCTTTATGAGGTGTGGTTGGACTGAATCATTGCTCATTGCATAACATCTCTATTTTTCCAAAGTCCGTTTCTAGCAATAAACTCCAGTGGTTGGTTTGCATTTTTGTGATCTTGTTAAGCTGCCCTTGTTGCTGTTAGTGCTTTGTATATTTACATTTTTAAACTCTTTTGCATCTTTTTCTTACCTATGTGGATATTAACTTTACAACTACTGTTACCTCACTATTTTGCTTGGCAAAATATCATCCCTCACAGTTCTATGTTGAAATGTATTTGCCAGTTACATTCTTACTCTGAAAGTTTTAATGTCTTTTAGTTTGTAGAAGTCTTCTTGATATCAACTAATTTGGTATCATCTGCAAATTTAATTTCAAGCTTCATTAAAATTTTAATTAAATTTAATCTCAGCTCATTCTAAATTAAATATGAAACCATGATCTAAAAAAGAGAGTATTAAACTACATTATCCATGTAAATATACGTATGATCATTTGATTATTCCATGTCCTTAGGCTCCAGGACTTCAAATGTTTGGTCAGTATTCCTCCAGAGATGCATAAAATGCATCAGTTCCTCTCAAAGAATAAATTATGGACCAGCATGGATAATCAATGTTTGTCTTTTTTAAAAATGTTGAACATCTTGCTGCACTAATTTAAATTCGAGCATCTTGCTGTGATTTTTTAAAAACTCAAACATCTCGCTGTGCTTCAACAGATAAATAGTTATCTTGTGCTTGTTTAAAAGTTCCTCATCACCACTGCTATGTTCTGTAACTCTAAAACATAAAACTAATTGAAAGGAAACATGGAGCCAGGAATGCAAACCAGCACAGAGCACCAAAGAGCATCAGGTCATGGTAATCTGATGCACCTGAACATCATTGATTTCTTTAAACTGATGGTGGTGGCCCATTGTGTCAGCAATGACAGGAAACCTGTGTGAGAGAGTTTTTAAAGTGGAAAAGCCATTGCAGTAGGGCAGTTTCACTCCATTGACTTCAGAGGTCTGAGGTCAATGATATGAATAAGTGTCACAAGCTGGGCCTTCCTTGGTTGCAGTGGATGACCATGATGCCTTCTGTGCCTCGCCATGCCCTTTGCTCTCGACAGGGCATTGCAGAAGGTCTTCCTGGCAGTTGGATCTCATTGTAGGTCTCATCCACCGAGTCCACTGGAGCTGACTTCACATACTGGGACAGGCATGCTCCTAACTCACCACCAGCTGCTCTCACCTGGTTTAGTTCACCTGTCAAAGTGGTGTACTGGGGGTGTGGCCGCTGTTGCATGCAAACATTTACTTGGAGGAGCCACAGGTGAGAGCTGAGTGTCCAGTGGGGACCAAAGGAGAGTGCGCTGCTGCAGAATGGATACAACAAACCTCTTCATCAGAGGAGCAACCCATCCCTGGACACCCCATATACCCTTTAGTTTTAACTAGAACTTGTTAATTGACTGATATAGTCAATAATTTTCCATTGGGTTTTTTATGCAACTTTTTAAAAAATCTGGGTTCATCATGCATCCTGTTTTGTGTTTATTGAGATTTGACTGTTTTTATATATGCACAGGGTTCCCATGCTATATTCGCTATTTAATTTGTCATGACTAACGTTTATTATTGAGTCCTGAATTCAGGTTCCGAGTGAATTAATACTCTGTGTACTCTAGCCCTCTCGAGTGAGTATGCTCTGGGTCATTTGTCATTCCTCTGTTATATTCTTCAACTAACTCTTGTCGCTCCTTTCTATTATCGAGTTTTAGGTTTCTCCATGTCTGGATTTGATTACCTGAAGATCTTGCAACAGTCTGTTTCATTTTTACTTTTACTGTGGCGTGCACATATGATGTAGTGACTGAATGACGTATGCCATTTACATACTTTTGCATATACCCCATTATGAATTATTTAAATGAACAAGAATGCTTAATCAAACTATACATTTCCAATATTATTGAAATATTAAATACATCACAATGTCCTTCCAATCTGAGGCTGTGCCCTCTGGTCTTAGACCCACCCACTATTGTAAACAACCTCTCCATGTCCATTCTATCTTGGTCTTTCAATATTCCAGAGGTTTCAATGAGATTTCTTCTCATTCTTTTAACTAATTAGATCACCTGAATACAGACACAATGCTGACACAGAACATTGTGACATTTCTATGTTGGGCTCTAGTGAGATTCTCTCCTGTTCAAGCAAAATCAAGGGTTTGAAATGTTTTGTGATGAAGAACCTTGTCTTGTTAATGGGACTATGTTTACCCTTTTCTTTCTCATGATGAAAGCAGACAATAGGACAGATCTGATGTTAAAAACGAAACAACTGGCTTTACTTGTGGAACAATAAGTTCAGGATATTTGCAGTAGATGTTATTTCATTGAATGCCGCATGATAGTCATTAAGGTCAAGTCCATGAAAAATATATTGATAATCAAAAATAAATTTTAGAACATCTTAATTTATACATTATTGTGATCCAGAACTAATTAGATTTTACTCAAAAGAACTTAATTCAAGACCAGAATTAATGGCAAGATCTTTAACAGCACTGATGCACAAATGAAACTTAGGGTACAATTTCATAGCTCCATGAAAGTGACTTCATGTATAGATAGAATGGCAAAGAAGATGTGTCGCGTGCTCGCACTTATCTGTTGAGGAACTATGTTCAAGAGTCAGGAAGTTACATTGCACCTTTATGAAACTTTAGTTAGGTCACATCTGGAGTATGACTTTCAACTCTATTATAGGAAGCATGTGGAGGCTTTGGAGAGAGTGAGGTTTACTAGAATGCTGCCTAGATTATAGAGCATGTGCTATGAAGAAAGACTGGACAAACTTGGGTTGTTTACTCTTAAGTGGCAGAGGCTGAAGGGAGACATAATAGAAGTTGATAAAATTATGAGATTCATGATAGATAAAGTAGACGGACAGCGTCTTCTGTGGCGAGAAGGGACACTTCAACATATTTTGAGTGCATGCAGAGTCAATCTTTCCAGCGGCATGTGCACTTGGAGACATGACAACGTTCTCAAAGTTGTAACAGAAGTGGTTGAGCAGAGAGTACTGCAGCACAACTTATCTCATGCCCTATGCTGCACAGAATATCGCATATCATTTGTGAAAGAAGGCTCCAAGTCAAGGGTGTACAGTGCAAGCCCACGATCAAGGATGCTTTCTTCAGCCAATGATTGGTGTGTCAAGGCCGACCTGGATGGGAAAGGCAGTTTCCCGGAGCAAATAGTTTTCACCACATTGCATCCAGGTATAATCGTCTGGTCTGACACCAGTAGAGAAGTAGTTATTGGTGAACTCACAGTCCCCTAGGAAGACAACATCAATAAAGCACATGAGCACAAGTTAACCAAGTATGCAGAATTAAGATCAGAGAGCAGCGACAGAGAGTGGAAGGTCTCATGCTCTCTATTCGAAGTAGGTTGCTGTGGCTTTATTGCGTTCACTTTCCAGAAGTGGCTGCATGATCTTGGCTTCTCTAGAAGAGAGATCAAGGCAGCCAGCAGGGCTGTAGCTGAGGCAGCAGAGACAGGATCATCATTGGTGTGGACCAAGTACGTCCAGAGGGGCAGATAGTCGGACAGTGTATCCATCGTTTGCAAACCCTTCAGTAGTTGCATAGATACCTGAAGAGTAGACTGCCTGTTGGATGGAAGCAACCAACAACTCTGATAGAGGCTGATGCCAAGTTGTTAAGCTCATCAGTGGGAGGCGGTGCTTTAGCACTGCTGGCCCACCACCTCGAGGGAGTCTTAGATAGATAGATAGATAGATAGATAGATAGATAGATAGATACTTTATTCATCCCCATGGGGAAATTCATAAGCGGGCCGAAACCCCTGAAGACAGGTGGCAGATCAACTGATGATCCCACTGGTGATAGCACAGGACAGTTAACATCTTAGTCCAAGTGTATTTTCAATTTAATTCACAGGGTCAAAATGTCTAACACAGAGTGTGTGAGGCAAGAACAGGAAAACAGAAAACAGATTATTATCTGAATGGTGGCCGATTAGGAAAAGGGGAGGTGGGTGTCATTGTACACCAGTCATTGAAAGTGGGCATGGAGGTACAGCAGGCGGTGAAAAAGGCGAATGGTATGTTGGCATTCATAGCAAGAGGATTCGAGTACAAGAGCAGGGAGGTTCTACTGCAGTTGTACAAGGCCTTGGTAAGACCACACCTGGAGTATTGTGTGCAGTTTTGGTCCCCTAATCTGAGGAAAGACATTCTTGCCATAGAGGGAGTACAAAGAAGGTTCACCAGATTGATTCCTGGGATGGCAGGACTTTGTTCTGTTAGGGATGGGCTCAGGAATGTGCTTCCAGGGGCAGTCAAGGAAACCATTACAATAGATTTGTCTAAGTAGTTCTTGAATAGGCACATGAATGTGCAGAGAATGGAGCGGTATGGACATTCTATAGGCAGAAGATATTAGTTCAGCTTGGGCTATAATTCCTAGTTTAATTAGTTCAGCACAATATTATGAGCAGAAGGGCCTGTTCGATGTTCTATGTTCTAATTGAAGAAAAGCACATTGCAGTGGAAGAAGCCAAAGTTGGTGAATATTTGTATACCATAAAGGAGGCATGTTAATTATCTAGAAAATGCACCAGCAGATGAAACCTTCAGCCTCCCTATGTGGCGTGCAACAGCCTGCATAAAATGAGGTGCGTGTGGAATGTGCCAACACTTGTTCTTTTACTCTTTATTCATTGTTCCAAGGCTACACCCTCAGCTTGTGTCATGGAATGGAATCCAGGAACACACCTCTCACTGAGGTTCCGTACCATGTGAGTGAAATGACTCACACTCATTGTGAGTGTGAGTCCCTCAGCACCTATTCCTGCAGACTGGACTGTGCCAGTATGTGCCAGTACAGACTTCTCGCTGTACTGGAAGCCGAACTAATTTTGAGCAAACCAAAGAACCACCTCTTCAAAGCTGATAACGTTCCAGTAACACTTAATGTCTGTCTAAATATGTGCCGATTGGAAGAGGCCATTGATCAGTGAGTCCTTTTCAATGAGCTACTGGTGATGAACCAGGACTTAGACCCTTGTATTTATTTCCACACTCTCTTAGCAAATCCACTGTCTGCAATGAGGTGGGTGATTGTTTCTTCCCCATTGCAGCCACCCTGAGGGCAGTAAGCTCTGGGCAAAACTTCATCTGTAGAAGAAAGCTCTGACTGGGAGCACACGTCAAACCGACAGCCAAGCGGATGTCTTGGTTCTTCTTGATCAATGATTCAATTTAATGTCAGAGTATTTATACAGTATACAAGCTGAGATCCTTATTCTTTGCAGACACCCATAAAACAGAGAGAAAAAGCCCTAAAGGAAGAATGAGAGAAAAGTTTTGATCCCAAAAAACCCCTCTCCCCTTCCACGCACAAGTAGCAACAAACATATCAATCAACCCTCCCCACTTCTCCTTCCTTCGCTTGTTCCAACAGAAAGCAACAGCCTTTTCCATCACCCACCATGCAAGCAAAATCAAGCCCCTAGAGACTACGATCTATAGTCCATCAAAAGCTGCTGTTCATCCTGACACCTCGACATCCCATAGGCCCTCTTTCTCACTAACGAGGGAGAGAATGATTGCTCCTGCACAGCGAGAGGGAAGGCCAACAGCTCGCTGTTTCGATGTTACAGTTTGCAGCATGAACTTATTTTGACTTCAGAGAGGCTCCCATTTCCCGCACATCTGCCCTCACCCCATCCGCCCACCACCCCACTCGGGATAGGGTTCCCCTTGTCCTCACCTACCACCCCACCAGCCTTTGGATCCAACGTATAATTCTCCGTAACTTCCGCCACCTCCAACAGGATCCCACTACCAAACACATCTTTCTCGCCCCAACTCTTTCTGCTTTCCGCAGGGATCGCTCCCTACGCTACTCCCTTGTCCATTCATCCCCCCCATCCCTTCCCACCGATCTCCCTCCTGGCACTTATCCTTGTCAGCGGAACAAGTGCTACACCTGCCCTTACACTTCCTCCCTCACCACCATTCAGGGCCCCAGACAGTCCTTCCAGGTGAGGCGACACTTCACCTGTGAGTCGGCTGGTGTGGTATACTGTGTCCGGTGCTCCCGGTGTGGCCTTTTATATATTGGTGAGACCCGACGCAGACTGGGAGACGGTTTCGCTGAATACCTACGCTCTGTCCGCCAGAGAAAGCAGGATCTCCCAATGGCCACACATTTTAATTCCATGTCCCATTCCCATTCTGATATGTCTATCCATGGCCTCCTCTACTGTCAAGATGAATCCACACTCAGGTAGGAGGAACAACACCTTATATACCAGCTGGGTAGCCTCCAACCTGATGGCATGAACATTGACTTCTCTAACTTCCGTTAATGTCCCTCCCCTTCTTACACCATCCCTGATATATTTAATTTTTTTCTCTCTCTCTGCCCATCACTCTGCCTGTTCTCCATCTCCATCTGGTGCTTACCCCCTCCCCCTTTCTTTCTCCCCAGGCCTCCCGTCCCATGATCCTTTCCCTTCTCCAGCTCTGTATCCCTTTTGCCAATCACCTGTCTGGCTCTCAGCTTCACCCAACCCTCTCCGGTCTTCTCCTATCATTTCGCATTTTCCCCTCTCCCTCCTACTTTCAAATCTCTTACTATCTTTCCTTTCAGTTAGTCCTGACGAAGGGTCTCGGCCCAAAACATCGACAGTGCTTCTCCTTATAGATGCTGCCTGGCCTGCTGTGTTCCACCAGCATTTTGTGTGTGCTGCTCTGATTTATTTTGATTGGTTATATATTCGCAGTTTTTCATATTAGCCCATTTTCATTTGAAGCTGAGACATTCTTCTGTGCATTGTTTGTGTTAAGTCGTTAACCTATTTCAATTATTGAAACTGGCATTTTTATATACGTAATTCAAATATGACAAAGAACTATTCTGTTTATTATTTATAAATGTGTAAGTTGTCACTAAAACTATCCCTCAGTTGCCTCTCAAACTCTCTCTTTTGCACTGAGCTGGTTGTAAACATCATCCTTATTTACTCAAGACAGGATGGGACTCATGATATTGAATTAACATAGGTACGTCAGCCTAATTGTGGACCTCAACTTCCAAGCATGAACTGGCAGACAAGTGAATACATTATCAAATCCTTTTACCTTCTATGGCATAGCCCCCGAAGAATGATCACTTCTTTAATTGTGAGAGCACAGTTGTCAGAGAAGTTTTTTTTTCCAAGTTCTATGTGAAGCGTATTTCCACTGCAGCCTTTAGGATTGGGAAAGGACTGATCATATCAGGGATGGATTTCTTCTGGCATTTCAGCAAAAGCCATCCATGTCAGCAGACTGTTTTGAAATAGTTCTGTGAAATGTTAGTTAGGGACCAATATCTTGCCAGGGAGGTTTGCTAAGGCTATTGGGGAGTGTTTAAACTAGAATGGTGGTGGGCGGGGGGGGGGGGGGGGGGTGGAAACTGAACTGGAGACGGAAGAAGGGCGTTTGGCTCACAAATAGAGAAAGCTTGTAGACAGTGCAAGAAGGAGGATAGGCAGCTGATAGAGAAGGGATGCACTCAGATTGATGGTTTGAGATGTGTCCATTTTAATGCAAGGAGTATTATGAACAAAGCAGATGAGATTAGAGCGCGGATCAGTACTTGGAGCTATGATGCTGTTGCCATTAGCAAGACTTGGATGGCTCGGGGCAGTACTGGTTACATAAAGTGACAGACTTTAGATGTTTCAGAAAGGACAGGGAGGGAGGCAAAAGAGATGGGGGCATAGCACTGTTGATCAGAGATAATGTCATGGCTGCAGAAAAGCAGTAAGTCATAGAGGGATTGTCTACTGAGTGTGGAAATTAGGAACAGCAAGGGGTCAGAAACTTTACTGGGTGTTTTTTATAGACTACCCAATAGTAACACGGACTTCAAGAAGTAAATAGGGAGACAAATTCTGGAAAGGTGTAATAATAACAGGGTTGTCATAGTGGGAGATTTTAATTTCCCCAATATTGATTGGCAACTCCCAAAAGCAAGGAGTTTAGGTGGGGTGGAATTTGTTAGGTGTGTTCAGGAAGGTTTCCTGACACAATATGTAGATAAGTCTACAAGAGGAGAGGCTGTACTTGATCTAGTATTGGGAAATTAACCTGGTCAGGTGTTCTCAGAGAAAGTTACAGCAGAAATGTGGCAAATGTTCAGGGGATATTTGCGTGACGTTCTGCATAGGTATGTTCCAATGAGACAGGGAAAGGGTAGGGTACAGGAACTGTGGTGTACAAAGGCTGTTGAAAATCTAGTCAAGAAGAAAAGAAAAGAAAAGAAAAGCGCACAAAGAGTTAAAAAAAACTAGGTAATGATAGAGATCTAGAAGATTATAAGTTTAGCAGGAAGGATCTTAAGAATGAAATTAGCAGAGCCAGAAGGGCCATGAGAAGGCTTTGGTGAGCAGAATTAAGGAAACCCCAAGGCATTCTACAAGTGTGTGAAGAGCAAGAGAATAAGATGTAAGAGAATAGGACCTATCAACAGTGACAGTGGAAAAGTTTGCATCGAACCAGAGGAGATAGCAGAGGTACTTAATGAATACTTTGCTTTAGTATTCATTACGGAAAAGGATCTTGGTGATTGTAGAGATGACTTACAGTGGACTGAAGTTCTTGAGCATATAGACATTAAGAAAGAGGGTGTGCTGGAGCTTTTGGAAAGCATCAAATTGGATAATTCACCAATATGATGGCAAAATATTCAAATATGATGACAGAATATCGTATTAATGGTAAGACTTTTGGCAGTGTGGAGGATCAGAGGGATCTTAGAGTCAGAGTCCATTGAACACTCAAAGCTGCTGTGCAGGTTGACTCTGTGGTTAAGAAGGCATATGGTGCATTGGCCTTCATCAATCATGGGATTGAGCTTAAGAGCCAAGAGGTAATGTTACAGCTATATAGGACCCTGGTCAGACCCCACTTGGAGTACTGTGCTCAGTTCTGGTCACCTCACTACAGGAAAGATGTGGAAACTCTAGAAAGAGTGCAGAGGAGATTTACAAGGATGTTGCCTGGATTGTGGAGCATGCCTTATGAGAATAGGTTGAGTGAACTCGGCCTTTTCTCCTTGGAGCGATGGAGGATGAGAGGTGACCTGATAGAGGTGTATAAGATGATGAGAAACATTGATTGTGTGGATAGTCAGAGGCTTTTTCCCAGGGCTGAAATGGTTGCCACAAGAGGACACTGGTTTAAGGTGCTGGGTAGTAGGTACAGAGGAGATGTCAGGGGTATGTTTTTTCGCAGAGAGTGGTGAGTGTGTGGAATGGGCTGCCGAAGATGGTGGTGGATGGGCTATGGGTAACTAGATAATTTCTAAAGTAATACATTTACACCGAAGAGCCTGTATTGTGCTGTAATTTTTCTATGTTCCTTTTTTAAAATTATTAACCTCTGTAGCTTCCTTCTGAAAAGTATTAAGACTTTCATTTCAATTTGAGATCATCATCATTGTATATTTATATACAATAGACTGCCTTTCAAAACTGTTTGGATCAGAAAAAGTAATGGTAAACAGCATACAGGTGGTTAAATTTGTTCCATGTGTGCTTTCAGGGTTAGGTATACTTGTTTTCTGAACTACATCCATGTGTATTTCAGAACATGTTGCTGCCATCCAATGATACTTCCACTTTTTTGCAACTGTTTTTAAATTGAAACAGAAAATTAAATGTGATGTATCTTTAGTATTAATATTATGTGTGCTTGGAATAATGCAATATCAAAGAATTGTGGAATGTGTGTATTTAGTATTTCAATAGTATCTGAGTAATATTGTAAATATATTGTTTGATTAAGCATTTCTATTTGTTTAACTAATTTATTATGGGTTATATGTAAAAATAAGTGAAATGCATACATCATGATACCACCACATCAGAAATGCTGTGCCTTGCTAGAAGTAAAAAACAAAACTCACATTTTCCCAGCTCGGTGTTTTTGCTTTCTATTACTTCAATGTGTTGAAATTACAAAACATAACAGCAGCAATGATGAAGTTTTGAACAGACCTGAGATGACTACCTACCCGTTGAAGCACAGTGAGACGTCTTAGTTTTATAACCAGCATTGTGGAGACAACTACAACTTGATTGGAGATCCATCCACCATTTGCATGCCACATCTCCTGTAATGGAGTTTCCTGAAAGTGAATTTATAAAGGTATTGGATGATGCCACTGCAGTCCTCAAGAATGGCACTGTAAAACTCAAGCATATCAAGGGTAAAAGAGGGTTAAATGAAAATGCCACACCCAGGTTTTACAAAGTCCATACAGTCTTTATGCCATCAGTGATACTGTAGCCAGTAAGCTGGATCACATGAAGGCTGATGAAATTCTTTCTTAGGTTGAGTGGAACCCAAGGGCAATGCCAGTGGTCCAAGTAGCCAGGACAAATTGGTCTGTAAGGTTCTGTAGTGATTTCAAGGTCACCATCAATCCAGTACTGACTGAAAATAAATCAATAACCTTTGCCCAGGACTGAGGATGCTTTTGCAAACCTTTCTGGAGAAATATTTTTCAGGAAATTGGGATTAGCTGAGGCCTATCTACAGTTGGAGATGGAAGAAAAGTCCTAAGTGTTTCTCACTATAAACACTCATAGATGGCTTTATTGCTGTAATAGGCTTATTTTTGGAATAACATCTGCATCAACACTCTGGCAGAAAGCAAGTCCTCCTGGATAACCTTATTGTTACCAGTAGCATGACAAGGACCATCTCAAAAATCTCAGGACATTGTTAAAAAGATTAACATATTATGGCCTCAGTGTACAATGCAACAAGTGTGAATTATTTAAACCAAGCACCACTTACTGTGGTCACGTTCTTGATGTACAAGGATTTCACGTATACGGAGAAAATTCAGGCATTGGTGGATGCCCCAGGGCCAAAGGACATGCCATAGTTGTGGTACTTTTTCAAGGCTTTTCAATGACCTATCCCCTGCTCTAGCCTCTCTCTATAAGTACAGAGGACATCTTGCATGGTATGCCCATTTCAGTGAATGATCGAGCTCTCTCCTTGTTTATGTGTCATCAAGAAAGTCTGTGCAGACTTAACACAAAAGGAGACATACACGACACTGGAAGAACTCAGACAGCATCCGTGAGAAAAGAGTAGCCAATGTTTCGGGTCGAGACCCTTCATCAGGAATGGGGGGGGGGGGAGGAGAGGGCCGAAGCCCAGTAATAGAGATAGGGGAGGGGCAAGGGCTAGAGGCGCCAGGTGGAGAACCAATCAGAGGAAGGATAAAGGGGGGAGGGGATAAGCATGAAAGAACTGTAGAGATAAAAGAGCAGAAAGTTGAAAGGGAAGAGAGGCAGAGAGGGACCTAGGATAGGGGAAGGGGGAGGGGGAGAGAATGACCAGAAATTGGAGAATTCAATGTTCATACCACCAGGCTGGAGGCTTCCCAGACGGTATATGAGGTGTTGCTCCTCCAACCTGAGTTTGGCCTCATCATGGCAGTAGAGGAGGCCGTGTATGGACATATCTAGATGGGAATGAGAGGCAGAGTTGAAGTGGGTGGCAACCGGGAGGTCCTAGCCTGCCAACAGCCAGACTGCAACCACACAAGGCACACTGCAATGCAGCTGCACTGTGCCTGCTCCACTGAGGTCATAGGTGGTAATTATGTACTCTAGCTTATGTTGGAAAGTACAGAAATAGACATTGCACAAATAATGACATCTGCTGTCAGATAAACATCAGATCAGGCTTGTTGATGCAGCCAGTTCCTGAAAGTATCTGGTCAAATTTCTTGGCAGGCTCTCACGATCTAATTCTTGTCTGATTTGACATGAAAATGTAATGTTAACCAGCACAATTTCTATGCTTTCCTGTATAATTTCTCTCTATTGTGGTCACTAGTTTAACTACTGGCTGTCTGACAAGCTAATGCCAGCATGGACAGTATGCAATACCTCTATAGGCTAGTTTTGGAGAAAGGTTCTGTATGGTCTGTAGATTTTTAGTGCTGCATCTTACTAAGGAAAATAATAGAGGTAGCAGTCTGAACTATATAACATTTATGTAAGGCAATCAAGCCATCATTAGCAACCTTTGCTGATCTAATAACAAAACAATAATCATGCTACATTGCATACTCCATAAAAAAGGTGCTAACTCTTATATAAATTGCAAAATCAAAGCAACAGGTATAATGGAATGAATAGTTTGAAGTGTGTGTATTTTAATGCAAGGAGTATTCGGCGATAAAGGTTCGAGGCGAGGTAGGTTATCTGCGTAGAAGACAGACAGAAAGTATGTGTGTGAGGCCAGTTTTCTGTGCTCGGTGTCAGATGTGAGAGGTCTTGCAGACTCCCAGCCTCCTGGATGGCCATATCTGCACCAGGTGCGTCGAGCTGCAGCGCCTGAGGGATCGGGTTAGGGAACTGGAGATGCAGTTTGATGACCTTCTTCTGGTCAGGGAGAGTGAGGAGGTGATAGAGAGGAGCTATAGGCAGGTAGTCATGGGAGACAGATAAGTGGGTAACAGTCAGGAGAGGGAAGGGCAAGAAGCAGGTACTAGAGAGTACCCCAGTGGCTGTCTCCTTTAGCAATAAGTACTCCTATTTGAGTACTGTTGGGGGAGACGGCCTACCTGGGGGAAGCAACAGTGGCCACGCCTTTGGCATGGAGGCTGGCCCTGTGGCTCAGAAGGGTAGGGAAAGGAAGCGGATGGCAGCAGTGATAGGGGATTCTATAGTTAGGGGGTCAGACAGACGATTCTGTGGATGCAGGAAAGAATCGCGAATAGTTACTTGCTTCCCAGGTGCCAGGGTCCATGATGTTATTGATCACGTCTTGAAGTGGGAAGGAGAACAGCCAGAGATCATGGTACATATTGGTACCAATGACATAGGTAGGAAAAGGGAGGAGGTCCTGAAAACAGACTACAGGGAGTTAGGAAGGAAGTTGAGAAGCAGGACCACAAAGGTAGTAACCTCGGGATTACTGCCTGAGCCACGTGATAGTGAGTATAGGAATAGAATGAGGTGGAGGAATAATTCGTGGCTAAGGGTTTGGAGCAGGGGGCAGGGATTCAGATTTCTGGATCATTGGGACCTCTTTTGGGGAAAGTGTGACCTGTACAAAAAGGACGGGTTGCACTTGAATCCCAGGGGGGACCAATATCCTGGCAGGGAGGTTTGCTAACGCTATTGGGGAGAGTTTAAACTAGAATTGCTGAGGGATGGGAACCGAAATGAAGTGGCGGAGGAAAGGGAGGTTGGCTCACAAATAGAGAAAGTTTGGAGACAGTGCAAGAGGGAGGATAGGCAAGTGATAGAGAAAGGATGCACCCAGATCGATGGTTTGAGATGTGTCTATTTTAATGTAAAGAGTATTATGAACAAAGTGGATGAGTCTAGTGCGTGGATGCGCGCTTGGAGCTATGATGTTGTGGCCATTGCAGAGACTTGGATGGTGCAGGGGAAGGAATGGCTACTTCAAGTGCCAGGCTTTAGATGTTTTTCAGAAAGGATAAGGAGGGAGGCAAAAGAGGTGGGGGCGTGGCACTGTTGATCAGGGAAATTGTCACAGCTGTAGAAAAGGAGGAAGTCATGGAGCAGTTGTCTACGGAGTCTCTGTGGGTTTTTTATAGACCACCCAATAGTAACAGGGACATCGAGGAGCAGATATGGAGACGGATTCTGCAAAAGTGTAATAATAACAGGATTGTTGTGGTGGGAGATTTTAATTTCTCAAATATTGATTGGCATCTCCCTAGTGAGTTGGCATGTGGCCAAGTGGCTAAGGCATTCGTCTAGTGATCTGAAGGTCGCTAGCTCGAGCCTCAGCTAAGGCAGCGTGTTGTGTCCTTGAGCAAGGCACTTAACCACACATTGCTCTGCGGCAAAACTGATGCCAAGCTGTATCGGCCCTTGCCCTTCCCTTGGACAACATCTGTGGCGTGGAGAGGGGAGACTTGCAGCATGGGCAACTGTCGGTCTCCCATACAACCCTACCCAGGCCTGCACCCTGGAAACTTTCCAAGGTGCAGATCCATGGTCTCTTGAGACTAACGGATGCCTAAAAAAGAAGTGATGGGTTTAGATGGGGTGGAGTTTGTTAGGCATGTTCAGGAAGGTTTCTTGACACAATATGTAGGTAAGCCTACAAGAGGAGAGGCTGTACTTAACCTGGTATTGGGGTAAGTTTTTAATGTAGAGAGTGGTGAGTGGGTGAAATGACCTGCCAGTGGCATTAGTGGAGGTCAGGGGTAAGTTTTTTATGGAGAGAGTGGTGAGTCCATGGAACGGGCTGCCGGCAGCGGTAGTGGAGGTGGAAACGATAGGGTCTTTTAAGAGACTCTTGGATAGGTACATGGAGCTTAGAAAAATACAGGGATATGGTTAAGCCTAGGTAATTCTATGGTAAGGACATGTTCGACACAGCTTTTTTGGCCGAAGGTCCTGTATTGTGCTGTAGGATTTCTATGTTCTATGAGTATTATGGGTAAAGGTGATGAAATTAAAGCATGGATCAGTATATGGAACTGCAATGTTGTGTCCATTACAGAGACTTGGTTGAGAGACGGGCAGAAATGGGTGATCAATATGACAGATTTTTGGGGTTTTAGGAAAGATGAAGAAGGATTTTAAGAAGTGAGGGGGTGGGTGCTGCTCTACTAATCAGGGACAGTATCACAGCTGCACTCGGGGGGGGGGGGGTGCATGATGATGGCTCAGACACGGAGTCCATTGGGTCGAGCTCAATGTAGGGTGCAAACACACTGATAGGATTGTACTACAAACCTCCCAGTCGCCACCGGGATGTTGAGGAACAAACATCTAAACAGAAGGGAAATGTGTAAAAATAATAGGGTTGTTGTCATGCGAGATTTCATCTACCCTAAATTAAACTGAGATCTTCTTTGTGCAAGGGGTTTAGATGGGGCAGAATTTGTTAAGAGTATCCAGAGAGTTTCTTAAATCAGTATGTAGATGATCCAGTGAGGGGAGAGGTGTATTGGACCTGGTGTTAGGTAATGAGGCTGGTCAGGTGCTGACTTTCAGTGGGGGAGCAATTAGGGAACAGTGACCACAACTTTCAGGATAGCTATAGACAAGGATAGGTCTGGTCCTTGTGAGAGAGTCTTAAATTGGAGTAGGGAAATTACGAGGATATTAGCAGGAAATAAGGAGAGTTAATTCAGAACGCCTTTTTTCTGATGTCCACATCAGATATGTGGAAGATGTTAAAAGATCAATTACACAGAATGTAGGAAAGGTATGTTCCTGTTAGAAGGAAGGACAGGGATGGAAAGATAAGAGAACCTTGGATGTCCAGAGAGGTGATAAATTTAGTCAAGAATAAAAAGGAAACGTACATAAAGCTTTGGAAGTTAGGATCAAATAATGTATCACTATTCTTCTAGTGATACATGAAGAATCACTAGATTCTGGAATGGTAACAAAGGAATTGAAATTTGCAAATGTCCCTCCACTCTAAGAAGTGAGGGAGGCAAAACGACAGGAAATTATAGGCCACTTAGCCTAATTTCAATGGTTGGGAAGATGTTGGAGACTTGGAGGCACATGATCAAAGAGGTTGACAAATCTGTTGAAATTCCTTGAGGAAATACCAGGCAGGATAGACAAAGGAGAGTAAGTGGAAGTTGTTTAACTTGAATTTTCATGAGGTCTTTGACAAGGGGCTGCACATGAGGCTGTTAAACAAGATAGGAGCTCATGGTATTACAGAAAAGATAGTAGCTTAGGTAGACAATAGGCAGACTGGCAGGAAGCAAAGAGTGGGAATAAAGGGGGCCTTTTCTTGTTGGCTGCCAGTGGATGCTGGTGTTCCACAGAGGTCGATGTGGGGAACACGCCATCTCATGCATGATTTGGATGATGGAATTAGTGACTTGTGACCAAGTTTGCGGATAATACAAAGATAGGTGGAGTGGCAGGTAGTATTGAGGAAGCAGGGAGTCTACAGAAGGACTTAGATTACAAGATTGGGCAAAGAAGTTGCATTTGGAATATAGTATAGGGAAGTGAATGCATTTTGGAGCAAGGAATAAAGGCATAGGTGATTTTCTAAATGGGGAACAAATTCAGAAATCAGAGGTACAAAGGGATTTTGCAAGTAATCATGCAGGATTCCCTAAAGGTTAACTTGCAGGTTGAATTGGTGGTTTCTTTGCAATTATATTTATATGATGGCTTGAGGACAGGTCTTCTGAGATAGTGACAGCCAGGAATTTAAAGTTACTGACCCTCTGCACCTCTGATCCTCCAATGTGGACTGGCTCATGGACCTCTGGGTTCTGTCTTCTGAAGTCTACAATCAGTTCTTTGGTCTTGCTGACATTGAGTGAGATGTTGTTTTTATGCCACTATTCAGCCAAATTCTCAATTTCCCTCCTGTGTGCCGATTCATAACCACCTTTGATACGGCTCACACCAATGGTGTCATCTAGAAACTTGAATATGGTGTTGGAGCTGTACTTAGGCACAGAGTCGTAGGTGTAAAGCGAGGGGGCAGGGGGCTAAGCCTACATCCCTGCGGTGCTCCTGTGCTGATGGATATTGCAGAGGAGATGTTGTTTGCCAATCCGAACTGACTGGGGTTAGCAAGTGAGGACATCTAGGATCCAATTGCACAAAGGGTTTCCGAGGCCCAGGTCTTGTAGTTTACTGATTAATTCTGAGAGGTTTATGGTGTTAAATGCTGAGATGAAATAGATAAATAGCATGCTGATGTATGCATCTTTGCTGTCCAGATGTTCTAGGGTTCTGTAAAGAGCCTATGAGATGGCAACTGCTGTGCATCTGTTGCTCCAGAAGGTAAATTAGAGCGGATCCAAGTCTCCACTCAGACAGGAACGGATATATTTCATCACCAGACTGTCAAAACACTTCATCACTGTGGATGTAAGTACAACTGAGTGATACACATTGAGACAGGTTACCATGCTCTTCTTGGGCTCGGGTACGATTGAAGCCTGCTTGAAGCAGATGGGTATCACACACTGCTGAAGTGAGAGTGAATACACCACCCAGTTGGTCAGCAGAGCTCTTCTGTACTCGGCCAGTTACTCTGTCCAGACTGGGTGCTTTCCTTGGATTCACTCTCTTGAAGGCAGCCTGCACATCATCTTCAGATACCGAGTCCAAAGGATCATCAGGAAACGTGGGGTGCGCAATGGTTCCTTCATGTTCTGTGAGCATAGAAGGCTTAGATCTCATCTGGAAACAAAGCTCTGCCAACCTCCATGTCACTTGATTTAACTTTGTAGGAGGTTATGCCATTCAAACCCAGCCACGGCTGTCGAGCATTCCTAGTAAATTCTAGTCTGGGCTGGAAGCTCCACTTTGTCTATGAGATGGCTTTCTGGAGGTCATACCTGCACCTCTAGTAGCATTCTTGATCTCCAACCTTGAATGCCACTGATCTGGCCCTCAGAAAATTCTGGATTTCATGTTTCATCCAAGGCTTCTGATTGGGGAAGTCACTGAACAATTTATTATATTAAAGAAGAAGAGGAAAAATTCAGTAGGTCAGGCAGCACCTTTGAAAAGAAAGGTGGAATTTATACTCCTAATCAATTGTCTTCAATCTGTACTATTAACTCATGTTTCTCCTTTGATATCTGATGATTTATTGAGTGTTTGCAGCAAATTTTCTTTATTTCAGATTTCTGACATCTGTAGCTGCTTTCAACTAGTGAATGTACCAGTGAATCTTATGTCAGGGAGAGTTATTTCATCTCAAGGGTGAAAATCTCAAACCAATTTAAACAGTATCAGTATCGCAATGTGGTGGTAATTTGTCAGATCTGAGTGAAATGAATATCGGATTAATGTAAACCATTAACACCCATAGAGTAATGATCAAAATATAAATAAAAATTGTTCTGCATAGATGATTTAAGGATGATCAAATGGTTTTCTTCATATGTTAATAAGCAGTGATCTGATAAATTAGCTCAAAACCTGGTATATATATGTATATATACATATATAAGCTTTTACATATACCCTGAAGGTAGCTTTATATAATATTTTAATACTTTTGTGCATGAAACAATAACATGTACGTTGAACAATTCAGGAGCTTCTAACTTACATTGGTGTCAAGTCTTTCCAAACACTTGGATTTCTGTGTTATAGATAAATATAAATGCTTCCTTTATTTCTTTTCACTACATATTACCCATAGGAGTAACTGCAGGCCTTTTTGACATTTTCAACAATATCTTCACAGCACAGGGCAGAGAATAAGCACAAACCATGTGATAATCACTGTGAATAATGCACAAAGTTCTGGCTGTGATAACTGCTGAAAACTAACTGGTTTGGGATTTTGGATTTTTTGGTAAGGGGTGCTCAACTTGTATCTATAATTTACACATCTGATCAAAGGTTTCTAACCTGTTTCTTGAAATTATAAATGAAGATTGTGTTTGTCATCCTTCTGTCAGATACTTATATTTCCACCACTGTATCTTAGAAACAGAATTTTGCATCAAATTGTCCACACCCACACTGTTTTAACTAACTGCACGAACTTCCATGCCTGTTCAACACTGATATAAACCCATCACACTTTTACCATATCTTGACTTTATACAGCATTGTTTACACTTTTAGTACAACATCCCCCAATCAATAGCTGATTCACTTCACAAATAATTAAGGGTCTCAGACCAAAACATCGACTGCTTACTCTTTTCCATAGATGCTGCCTGGCCTGCTGAGTTCATTTCGCATTTTGTGTGTGTTGCTTGGATTTCCAGCATCTGCAGATTTTCTTGCCTTTGTCTAACTAAATAGCTAATGCTTTTCCTGAAATCTTGCTTAATGAAAATCACATATTGTAATAGTTCCAGAAATGAATTGCTTTTCATTGGTTGCCCCAACAGACAGGAGTTATTTATTTTACTTTCTGTTAGGCATGGCCAGAATAAAGAATAACAATATAACTTATAAATTTAAATAACATTCAACAAGGACTGAAAGCCTGTTCTTGCTGTCGAGCAGTCACGGCATGTTTAGTATTTGACTGTGGTTTTGTTGACTTTACCCTTGATGTGTGAGATGGTGGATGTAAGATTACTTATTTCAAAGCTTTCATTTTGTCATGGGTGGTCTACACTCTTCCTTTAGTTTCCAAACACAACTAATTGAGGAGGGTCACATCTGTGTGTTTATTGAATTCCAGTGGGACAAAATGTGCATTTTATAGCCTGCCAGCAGATTTCGCAATTAGTGCAAACATTAAAGCAGCTCAGTCCCCGGTTGGAATCCGCTTTCTGTCATAATCCATTGTCTGAATCAAATAATCTTGGGTTCCTCTGCTCCTTTCAGTGGGCTACCGATTATCCAGGCTCTTCCAATTCTTCAGATGCATAGCTTCTACATGCTGTGCAGAAGTCCAAACAAAAGGTAACACATTTTATTTTTTGTTAATCCAGTTTGAATCGGTATTCAATTATTTGAGTCCTTCACATCTGTTTAGACCTAGTATCTAGTAAACAACACTACAAGCTCCTACTCTACATTTTCATTCTGATGACATAAAATCATCATTGTTGGTGTATTTTTCTTGAGGTTATTTTCTATAAATTCTGTAGCCTTTTCGAGTCTATACTTTCCTTATACAGAAATACTTCATGCAGCAAATATGTCAAGTTATTGGTCCAGGGATTATTTTCTGAGTTTTTCTAATCTTAAAGTTACTGACTAACACACTTGGCAATGGCAGGTACTAACTGATTTTAGGGAAAGACTGGTCTTCTGATCAATATTTATCTTTAAAGCAAAATCAAACACTAATCAGGTCATTGCAGAGGTGACAACCACAACTCAGAGAGATGCTCAGCACTGAATGGACTAAAGAAAGCCTGAGGTAGACAATATATGAGATTGAAAGTGGAGCAAAGAACTGCAGATAATGGAAACATGAATGAAACCCAGAAAATGTTTGAAACATTTAGTGAACAAACAGCATCAGTTGAGAAGTGGGAAGGGACAGAGTCGACTTCTCAGGTGAATGCCCCTTTGTCATTACTGAAAAAGTGATTTAAAAAGAAGCTTGTTAGAAATTTACAGGTGGGGGGAGTAGAAATTATAGGAAGAATGTCGATGATAGGTGAATACTAAAGTTGTCACAGTAATAATTGCCTAAAAATTACAAGGGATATGGGAGTGATGGGGAAACAAATAGAAAGAGAAAGTTATAGCCACATATGCGGTGATGGAAAAAGAAGAGATGGTTACCTGAAATGATTAAATACTACTCCTATATTTTCTGTTTTTATAAATATATTAGAACAAGCAAAATTCTCCCTCAGTTCCCCTCTAACTTTTTACGCTTCACCTTAAAGCTGAAACCTCTAGTCATAGACACCCATGGGAAAATGCTTTTGAACATCTGTCCAGCCTATCTTTCCTGCACTCCCTCCCTCAGTTCTAGAACTCCTGTCTTGAGACGAAGCTTCTCAGCACATCCACAGGGTGTGAGGATGTAGTGCTTATGAATGGTCTGGAAAAATTGGCATGAATCTTCTGTAAGGGCAATGCAGGCCATTTCCAGGGATGGAGAAACACTGATCTTGGCATCTTCTGGATGTGTTCGCATCTTGAACAGTGAATGGCAAGTTGCTTGATCTGCCGATCTACCTCAGCCCACTAGACAAAACTTTGAGCCAACCCTTTCATTTTGACTATGACTGGCATGTAGCTCCTCCAACATTGAAGCTCTCAACTTGGATGATACAATAATTTCAATCCCCACAGAAGCCAACCTCTGTCAAGGGCAAGTTCACCCTGGCATGGGTAAAAATGGGGGAACTGGGATTTCTGCTGCACATTCCAGCCATTTTGGGTGCCCATGTAGACCTGAAACAGTTATCTGGTTTCCCTTTGGAATGTTTCTGCATTATACTGAAACTTTTGATTTGCATTAAGGAGAATACGTCAAGAGGAGTGTCCTCTTTTGTAAAATTTTCAGGTATTTCCTTTTCCAAGGATAAACAGGACAATCCATCAGCATTTCCATGATTAGTCATCCTCTTGAATTTGGTCTTGTAATTACATCCTCCAAGAAACAGAGCTCATTTCTGCATTTGTGCTGCTGCTGTTAGTGGAAAATGACAAGGAGTGATTGATTGTCAGCAGCGAGGGTAAACTCTCTACCAAACCAGTACTGATTGAAACATTTTACACCTCAAATGAGGCTCAAGGCTTCTCTGTCAATCTGTGCATAATTTTCCTCTGCAGTGGTAGGGGGAAAGTGATGCAAAGGCTATAGGACATTCACTTCTATCACTCATAAAATATGACATTGTGGCGACCCACTTCCTAGCGCACTCGAACCGGCTCACAAATAGCCAGCGCATAAAGGCCAGTCCCAAAAGGGCGCCAAGTCTGCTTCAACAGCAAGGGGAAAAGCCTGCGCACGGGACAGGACTGTGAAATCGTGCCCCCTACAGCATCCGCGCGCGGGACAGGACTGTGAATACGTGCCCCCTACAGCATCCGCGCCCGGGGAGGGTGAGATCAGGAAAGCTTTAAAGCGAGGCTGCGAAGTTCGAATAAAATCTCTTTTGTAACCGCAGTTCATCGACTACGTGTCATTATTTCAGCGCTGCGTGTAGCACACCGCTACAATTGGTGACCCCGACGGCCCAAACGATATTTGGGCCGAAGATGAACGATGCCGCATCTGTTCATGCAGTTTCATTAAAACAGCCAAGCTTCTGGACGCTGCGACCTCACCTATGGTTCCAGCAAGCAGAAGCCCAATTCCATGTTTGGCAGATAACCTCGGATGCCACACGTTACTACTACGTGGTGAGCTCCCTCGACCAGGAAACAGCGGGCCAGGTTGAGGAGTTCATACAGTCGCCCCCAGTGGACGGCAAATACATGGAATTCAAAGCCCTGTTCATAAGGACTTTCGGACTCCTACGGCGCGAGCGAGCTGCCCGCTTACTGCACCTGAATGGTTTGGGAGACAGACTGCTATCGGCTTTGATGAACAAGATACTGTCCCTGGCCGGAGAACACAAGCCCTGCCTCATGTTTGAGCAGGCATTCCTGGAGCAGCTGCCCAAGGACATACGCCTGCTGTTGTCTGACGTGGATTTCAGCGACCCCCAGAAGGTGGTGGCCTGGGCAGATATGCTGTGGAAAGCCAAGAAGGAGTGTGGGGCGTCCGTCGCACAGATCACCAGGCCAGGCTCCCAGCAGCAAACCAGACCAGGCCTGGCCATAGAGCCCGCTAACCCCAGAGGCAGGGGTGAGGAGACCAACAAAACCAACAAACAATGGTGCTTCTACCACCAGCGGTGGGGCGCAGAAGCCCGCCGCTGTAGCCCGCCCTACAAGTTCCCAGGAAACGCCAGGGCCAGCCGCTGCTGATGACTACGGCGGCTGACCATCGGGTTAGCCTCCTGTATGTGTGGGACAAGCGGTCGGGATGCTGTTTTTTGGTCGACACCTGAGCCGAGATCAGCGTCTTACCTCATACGAGTTATGACACCCGCAACAGGGCACCGGGTCCCATCCTGAGGGCCGCGAATGGCAACACAGTAAGGACCTACGGCACCCGTACGGTGCAGCTGCAGTTCGGCTTCAGCCAGTTCACATGGGACTTCACACTGGCCGCCGTAGCCCAACCGCTCCTGGGCGCAGATTTTTTGCGGTCTCACAGCCTACTGGTCGACCTGCCGAGGCAGAGACTGGGCCACGCCGAGACCTTTCAAACGTTCTCCCTGGGTGAAGCCCAGTTGCCAGCCCCACACCTAGACTCCATCACGCTGTCCGACAATGACTTCACCAGAGTCCTGGCAGATTTCCCATCGGTTCTGGCACTGCAGTTCACGGCAGCCATGCCCAGACATGGCGTACCGCACCACATCCCGACACAGGGACCACCCCTCCACGCCTGTGCTCGAAGGCTTCTTCCGGACAAGCTCCGACTGGCGAAGGAGGAGTTCAAGAGGATGGAGGAATTGGGGATCATCCGGCAGTCCAACAGCCCCTGGGCCTCCCCCCTGCACATGGTGCCCAAAGCAACAGGGGGCTGGAGACCATGCTGCGACTACCGCAGGCTGAACGAGGCTACAACACCGGACCGCTACCCTGTGCCACACATTCAGGACTTTGTAGCAAACCTGCATGGCGCACGGATCTTCTCCAAGGTAGACCTCGTCCAGGGATGCCATCAAACCCCAATGCATCCTGACGACATCCCCAAAACGGCTCTCATCACCCCTTTCGGCCTTTTTGGGTTCCTCCGCATGCCGTTCGGCCTAAAGAATGCCGCACAGACGTTTCAGCAGTTAATGGACACAGTGGGACGCGACCTGGACTTCGCTTTCATCTATTTGGATGACATCCTCATAGCCAGCAGCAATCGTCAGGAGCATCTGTCCCATCTCCGTCAACTCTACGCCCGACTGAGTGAGTACGGTCTAACAATCAACCCGGCCAAATGCCAGTTCGACTTCCTGGGCCACAGGATCACTACAGACGGGGCAACCCCTCTGCCCGCTAAGGTAGACGCAGTCCACCACAATCAAAGGCCTTCAGGAATTCGTGGGTATGGTAAATTTCTACCACCGCTTCCTCCCTTCAGCTGCCCGAATCATGCGCCCCCTGTTCGCCCTGATGTCGGGTCCGGGCAAGGACATTACCTGGGACGAGGAGTCTGCCGCCGCTTTCATTAAAACGAAAGAAGCCTTAGCAAACGCCGTGATGTTAGTGCACCCCAGAATGGACGTCCCTACTGCCCTCACAGTGGACGTACATGTGTGGTGTACATGTCTGTAATGGCGGGAAGAGAGATCCCAATGATCCCTTCAGCTGACCTCACTATCCGCTGCAGGGTCTTACGATCCCAGATGGTGCAATTTCCAAACCAGGCAGTGATACAGCTGCTCAGAATGCTCTCAATACATCCCCTGTAGAATGTGGTGAGGATGGGGGGGAGTGGGAGATGGACTTTTCTCAGCCTTCGCAGAAAGTAGAAACACTTCTGGCTATGGAGCTGGTGTTGAGGGACCAGGTGAGATTCTCCGCCAGGTGAACACCAAGAAATTTGGTGTTCTTTACGATCTCTACGGAGAAGCCATCGATGTTCAGTGGAGAGTGGTCGCTCCGTGCTCTCCTAAAGTCAACATCTCCAGAAAGGTTTGCAAAGATATCCTCTATCCTGGGTAAAGGTATTGATCCTCTTTAAGTCAGTACTGGGTTGATGGTAACCATATAAACACCACAGATTCCTACAGACCCATTTTTCCTGGCTACTGGAACCACTGGTTTTGCCATGGGCTCCACTCGACATTGGAAAAATTCCTTCAGTCTCCATGTGATCTAGCTCACTGGCTACTTTATCACGGATAGTATAAGGCATATATGTCAAACTCAAGGCCCGCGGGCCAAATCCGGCCCATGGTGGAATTATCTTTGGCCCGCAAGATAATATCTAATTACTATTAAAGCTGGCCCCAGTAATCGAAGCGCCTATGGCGTATGATATAGCTAATGCTGAGTTTATTCAGGTACCAGGTTTTCAGGGTTTTTAGTGTTTATTCGGCAGTCTTGTTCATAAGAAACGGAATTTGTAAAGTGAAACACTTTGTAGTTATAGCAGAGACTGAGACACATGAGAGCAGGCTGAAAAAACAGAGGCAACAAAAGCTGCGTTCGCACACGTCCGACTGATCCGGCCCGCATGAAGCAGCATTTTGCTCAATCCGGCCCGTGACCTAAAATGAGTTTGACACCCCTGGTATAAGGAGTCAGACGGGCTTTGCAAGACATGAGTTGGCATTTTCATTTAACACTATTTTACCCTTGCTGTGTTTTTGTTTTCCAAAGCCATCCATGGACACTGCTGTGGCATCATCCAGTACTTTTCTTAATTCACTTTCAATGATAATAATACAGGGGATGTGGCATGCAAATGGTGGATGATTCCCCAAACAAGTTGTAGATGTTTCAGTCAATCATGCCCACAGAATGCTAGCTCCCTTGTTTTTAGCACATGCAAGCCCAATGTGGTTCACTGGTTGTTGTATTTCACTGCTACATATGTCAATCCCACAGGAATTTTCTTTTCTCCAGTATAAGTTCTTCGTTGGACATCTGCGGCCTTCAGTCTAGCAGCTTTGAAATGCTGTTCAAGCTCGTTTTGTGGAATGACTGAACCAAGCAAGCCAAAGTCCAATTCCATTTTAACTAATTTGCCATTCACTTCTGCTGTAAGCCATATTGCTTGTTATTTTTCACATTGTAAGGCTACCCAGTCCTATGTCACTCTCATCATTACCAGATTTTTCATCAACAGCATGCAGATTAGTGATGTTTTTGAAACTGCAACTTGACTTTTTCTCTTTTTCTCTTCCCTGTTCTGTCCATTTATTTTTGTCTGCACGACTGGCTCTTTATATGTGTCCTACTTTGCTGCATTTTTAACAGGATAGTTCCATGTAACTTTCCCCCTTTGCTAAAGGTCCCTTTATATGCTGACAGGATGTTGGATGAAATGAAGAGTCTCAAATGTCTCTTCTCACAGATTGGAATGTTTATCTTAGCAAGCTCCATCTACTGTGATCAACCATATCATGACCTTACAGAAATGTCCTCTACCCCATCTCAAAGAAATGCGTACAGTCACCTGTTGAAAAGCTGAGATTTCACACGAAGTGCTCTTCCGAATACACTTTCCAATTGTTTCCGTATCTTATTTGGTTGAATTGAATACGAGCAGTGTTCAGAAGTTATTGTATGTGTGCAAACTGCATTGGGACTCTGCAGCAGACTACACGTCTCCGTATGACCAGTACGTGCAGAAAGCAATAAACTCGACTGCCAAACCTCAATAACTAATTAGACTGCTGATGTTCACAGCCAAGATTTATATCGTCATCAGCCAGCCTAAAGAAACATCTTTACAGAAACTAGCCTTAAAAAGGAATGCCACCTATCAGCAGAGGCACTGTAATTTGTGTTCATAGTAAAATAACTAGCAATTCTCCAAAGTTCAAAGTAAAATTTATTTTCAGAGTACATACACGTCACCACATACAACCTGGAGATTCTTTTTCTGTGGGCATACTTAAACAATCTATAGAAGAGTAACTAACTGTAAACAAACTGTGCAAATGCAGATGTAATTAAATAGCAATAAATAATGAACAGGAAATAACAATATAACAGCATCCTTAAAATGAGTGCAGCTATCCCCTTTTGTTCAAGAGCCTGGTGGTTGAGGGGGTAGTAACTGTTCTAATCCTGGTGGTGTGAGTCCTGAGGCACCTGTACCTTCTACCTGATAGCAGCAATAAGAAAAGTGCTTGACCTGGGTGATAAGGATCTTTGAATATGGATGCTGCTTTTCTACAGAAAACATTTCAGTCATTGGGAAGGTTTCACCCATGATGTACCGGGCCTAATCCACTACCTTTTGTAGATTTTCCACTCAAAGGCATTGGTGTTCCCATGCTAGGTTGTAACGCAGCCAGTCAGCACACTTTCCGCCGCACATCTATAGAAGTTTGCCAAGGTTTCCAATGACATGCCAAATCTCCACAGTCTCCTGAGGAAGTAGAGGCACTCTTGTGCTTTCTTCACAGTATATTTATATGATGGATCCGGGACAGGTCCTCTGGGATAGTGACACCCAGGAATTCCAATAGTGGAATGTGGTAATTGTGTGAGAACAGGGTCAGATTCAGCTTTAATAAAATATTCAACATGGGCAAGCATTTTCACATTATTGCCATTTCTAACATCTGGACTGCTTTTTGCTTTCCAAATTCGATTGCATTACCTTCCATGGTGGTGCCGACTGTGATTGCCCACTATCTGGGCTAGCACAGCAAAGAGTGAACGATGAGAGAAAAATTGGAAGATACTTTGTGCTTTTGCTAGTATATGCCAGGCAAGTGCAGAGATTGTCAATATGAATCAAAGAGAGCATGGTAAGATATATTTTAATAAGCATATGTAAGTATTTGATTAATGTTGATCAAATATGAAATGTCTGATGGTGATGGATACACAGGTGACTTGGACACAACAAGTGCAGATGAGATCCAATAGTTATTTGAGGAAATCAAATGGAACAGATAGGGGATTATGTGCAGCGAAATAGATGGCAGGTGGTCCAATAGCCAGATGGGTAATGGACCATGAAACCATCTAGACTAGAATCCTGCCAGGTTTAAGTACAGAGATATCAACCCTGTTCTGCTGGGATGCCTTTTTGGCTCAAGCAGCCCACCACTTCTATGAATGTAAATAGACCCCACTGACATCAACGAGCAACGTATTGCACTTTTATTCTATTGAATTACTGCCCATTTTGACTGTGTCCAGTTTGACAGCTGATGCTCCATGGGAGTACTTCCACCTCCCAAACTGAATACATAACCCTGAATCAGGTAACATTATCAACTGGATACATAATGCAAGTTAACACTGCGGTGTAACACTGAAACAGTGATACACTGTGGGAGGAGCCATCTCAGAGTGTCATAGATTAATGGAATCAGACAGCACAGAAACAGGTCATTGAATACCCGTCTCTATGAATCTCATTTACCAGCACCTAGTCCATAGCTTTCTAATCCTTGGGTATTCAAGTCTCTATTTTTATTTTAGATATACTGTATGGTAACAGGCCCTACAGGCCCAACAATCCCACACTGCTCATTTATACCCTAACGACCAATTAACCTACTAATCCGTACATCTTCAGTGAAAGGAAACTGGAGCACCCAGAGGAAACCCACACGATTACGGGGAGAATGTACAACCTCCTTACAGACAGCAACAGGAATCGACCTGGGTCGCTGGCACTGTAATAGCATTACATTAACCGCTGTTTTACCGTGTTTCTCAACATGTACCAAGTTTAGATACTTCTTAGATGTTGTAAAACTTCTTCCAACACAGTGCATTCAACCAGTACATTCCATATAATAGATATTTGCTGGGTGAAAAATGTCCTCAAATCCCTCTAACCTTCCTATCTCTTGCTTTAGAGCAATACCCCTGGTTTTATACATCTCAGCTGTGGGGAAATATTTCCTGCTATCTGCCCTATCTATGCCTCTCATAATTTTGTACACCACTATTAGGTCCTCCCTCAGTCTCCTTCAGTGTAAGGAAAACAGAGACAGTCCAGTCTTTCTTTATAACCAAAACATTTTATCCCAAGCCCACATCTCATTGGCATCTTCTCAAGTTCAATTACAGCCTTCCTGTGGTGTAATGACCAGGACTGTAGACAGCACTTCAGCAGTGTTCCAACCAAAGTTTTATATGTTGTACAATACCTCCCTACTATTTTCCTCTACAGCCTGGCTAATGGAGTCATAGCATCATACAGCACTGAAGTGGGCACTTTGGCCCACTATGTCCATTGAATCTTATTGTCCATCTACAGTAATTCCATTTAGAACAAGTATTTTATATCTTGTCCGAGTATCTTCACTACACCACCTCATCAACCTCTGATGGTACCTTCCTTGGATTTGTACACCAAGGTTGCACTGTGTCTCAATTCTCATGGGACTCTACCACTTACTGTGTATGTTCTTGTTTTATTCAGGCTTCCAAAATGCATCACTTCACACTTTGCAGGACTAAATTTCATCAGTCCATATATCAATATCAGCTTGCAGTTTGAAATTACCCTCTTTATTCCCAATATTTTCAGGAGAGTGGCTTAACGGTGCAAGCAGCAGAGCTTCTGTCTCACCACTCTAGTGACATGGATTCAATCAGAGTCGCCAATGTTGCCTGATTGGAGCTTGCACCTGTTCATTAGATTGTATGATTTCCTCTCATGCTAAAGTTTCCTCCCTCATCCTCCTATTTATATTTCTACCACAGTATGTCTATGATTCAATCAAGACCAGCTATTGTCTTACCTGTGAACATACAATCATACCTCCTATATTCATAACATAAGTGTTAATGGAGATGACATACATTGAGGGACATATATCCTAATCAAGTCCTTCTGTAGCCTACCTTTTTCCTCAACACTACCTGCCCTTCCACCAATCTTCATATCATCTGCAAACTTGGCAACAAAGCCATCTATTCCATCATCTAAATCATTGATATACAGCATAAAAAGAAATGGTCCAAACACTTACTCCTGTGGAACACCACTGGTCACTGGCAGCCAACCAGACATGGATCTTTTCATTCCCACTGTCTGCCTCCTGCCAATCAGCCAATGCTCTAATCATTCCAGTAACTTTCCTGTAATGCCATGGGCTCTTAACTTGGTAAGCGGCCTCATGTGTGGCATCTTGTCAAAGGCCTTCTGAAAGTCCAAATATACAACATCCACTACATCCCCTTTATCTACCCTACTTGTAATCTTCTCAAAGAATTCCAACAAGTTCGTCAGGCAAGATTTTCCCTTAAGGAAACCATGCCAGCTTTGTCCTATCTTGTCCTGTGTCACCAAGTACTCCATATCTAGCAGTCCTCTATCCACTCTCAACTCTGTTTTATTTTTTACATACTTGAAAAAGCTTTTCCTATCCACTTTGATATTGCTTGCTAGCTTCCTTTCATATTTCATCCTTTCCCTCCTAATGATTTTTTTAGTTGCTCTCAGCAGGTTTTTAAAATCTACCCATTCTTCTATCTCCCTGCTAATTTTTGTTCTGATGTATGCCCTCTCTTTCGTTTTTACTTTAGCTTTGACACTCCTTGTCAGTCACGGTTGTACTATTTTCCCATTTGAGTATTTTTTCATCATGGAATACATCTACCCTGCATTTTTCCTTTCTCATTTTACCCAAAAACACACGCCATTGCTGCTCTGCTGTCATCCCTGCCAGCATCTGCTTCCGATTTACTTTGGCCAACTCCTCGCTCATACCACTGCCATTTCCTTTACTGAAAGAAAGATACCCCACTGAAATTCTGCTAGTAGAGGACATGTCCTGGGTGGTGGGGATCTTTAATGATGGACATAACCTTCCTAAGGTACCACTTCCCGAAGACGTTTTGGACACTGCTGAGGCTTGTACCTATGACGAAGCTTACAGTTGTTGTATGTTGTATGCTGGTGTGGTACTTACTGGTAATGTTATTTCATAGAATAAAACAGATAAATTTAAAATATGCTTTAAACATATATGTTTTTCATTTTGAAAAGAAAAAAAAGCCGGAAAGGGGACGAAAAAAAACTACACCTTCCCAAATAAATCTTACAGGAAGCAAAAAAGTAAATCATTCTTCGTATGTGTTACAGCATGTATTAATAGTCATTGAACCCTGAAGCAAACTTTCACAGCATTTACATTGCTTTCATCTTTCACTGAGGGAACTCTGCAATTCACATTCTTTGATTCCTGATTTACATAATAAAAGAGAAAGTCTTAGCTGTATATATGGGCACTGTTTCAAGATGATTCACTTCCTGCAGGGGCAATGAAATGCCCATTAGCTAAGATGTTCCAATCCAAAATTAATTATTGATGCTCTTGCTGATATTCAACAAAAAGCAGAATTAAAAGGAGAGGTGATCTTATTGAAGTATATTTAATACTTAGGAGGCTAGACTGGAAATATGCTCTCAGAATAAGAGGGTTCCTATTTAAGACTGAAATACAGAAGAATTTCTTCTTGCAGAGTATTGTGAGTCTTAGTATTCTTTGTCAAAGAGAACTGTGGGGGTGGAGGGCTCTTGGGCATAGGACTGCTGAAATGTATTGATTTCTAATCAGTAAGGGGACTGGGGATATAGAAGAAATGAAATAGGATAGTGGCAGGAAGATAGATAGAATGTCAAATCAGCCATGATCCCATGGGGTTACACATTTGGCTTGTGGAACCGATTGAACGACTCCTGTTCTTACCCATAATTATCTTATAGTTTCATGGTCTGAAATAGGTGAGACTAAAGCTATCACGATAACAGTTTCAAAAATAAGGTCAGAAGAAAACAAAAACAAATTGAAATGGAACTGTTCAGCCGTATTTATGAAAAGAGAACAGAAGGAGAATGTTGACCTGAAATTATTAATAATAACTTTTGCAGTTGTATCATTGCTTTACAAAAGATGTGGTGTTTTCCTTTGGGCTTACATTGGGCATTGCTGGAACAATGTGTGAGGCCAAAGGCATAGAGATCAAAGTAGAACTGAATTAAAATGGAAGCCTGAAGAGTCACCCCTGAGTTTCCAGCCAGGATTTCTTGCAGCCCATCCCTCCCAAATTTTCTTTCATTTTCTTTACTTGCACATTTTCAAGGAACAGACAGCAGTAGATAGGAGACATTTATTTAACAACTTGTTATGTTACAGGAACAAATATAACAGTTGAAGACTTGTGAATTAACTTTCATGCCAATTAAGCTGAGGGGATAAATGTAGTGAAATAGACTCTCCAGTCCTATGTGGGTGACATGGTTCTGCCATTCTGCTCCCTAACGTACTTCAAATATGAAGTATGTTCAAACTTCTTTCATGAAGTTTTCCAAATTTTATTTATAAACCATTACTTGCAGGCTTCGATAGGAGCCTATATTCTAGCAATTAGTATTCCTTTTGAATTCCACTTCTTTTCTTCCCCTGCTTTAACAGATCTACTGCCAGCTTCCCCCTTCCTGTTCATTTTATGTAAGAGCCAGTTGGGAAGGTGGCCTTGGATTGCAACAGTGGTAAAACAACCATTGAACTACAAGACTGAATAATACAGAGGCCAGGACAAATTACCCAGAAACATAATGCTTCCTACATTGTAAAAAGAAATGTTAAAAAAAAAGTAGCAGAAGATCACACTAAAGTCTTCCCCAGTTCAATGATTCTTCAATGGGTGTATTGCTTTAGGCCAGTAGGGGCCAAAGGAACATTGCATTCTCTGCTAACGAAGAAGTTTGCTATGGAAACCAAGTACTGTTGAAGAAATCAGCAACAGGAGTGTAGCTCTACTCTCCAATTCAGTACAACTAGTTGTTAAACTGCGTCATTCTTGAAGGAGGGTCACTATGTATTATATCCGTGCCAGCATTCTGTTCCTCTTAGCTTTAGCCCAGCATTCCTCACACCTAGCTACTTCACCCAGTCTTCTCTTCCCTTATGTGCTTATCTGTCACTGCTGACCCATTCAACTTTATCCTTATGCTTTGTGCTTTATTTTATCCTTTTCTTAGTTTTATGCTCTATATTTTCCTTGGAAAATCACAGGAGCATTAGTATCCAATAAAACTGTGTGCAATGCATCCTTGGCTTTACACGGGTCCTATCTATTAATTTGTGATCCTAGAAAATCCCACCTTTACTGTATATTCTGAAAATGAACGAGTATTTCACTTGACTGAGCAAAAGTTAATAAGCTTTACTGATGAAAAGAATCATAGCCATCATACCATTTAAGTTACTAATTAGCTAATTCATCACTAAAATTGTGAATGTATTTAAATTGACTTAAAAAAAACAGAAAACTGAGCAAATATTTCATTTACTCATCTGTAAATTTAGTATATTATTTTCCTTAAGATGGATACTTAAAAATTGCTCACATTTCCCACAGTTGTTAAATTATGAATTTCAATTGCTGAAATGAACTACACCTAATACTAATTGAGAGATGCTGGAAACTCTTTTGTGTAACATCGCTGAGGAAGGCCACATAGAAAATGCTCTGCATGTGTTATTAATATTTCAGTATCCCAATTCTATTGAATGTAACTAATTTACCATTGTGGTGCATATGATTAAAAATTCTGGAATGGCCATAAAATAGCAGAGTGTGTGCTAAATTATTTTGAAAGCAGGAAGTGACTCATCATTTAGTTTGGATCATTCTGAAGTTAGATTTTATGTGTCATGTGTTAGTATCCTTCTGAATATAAACTTTTCACTCAGTCTATTGCATGGTGGTGTTGCCAATACAATGCCGGCTGGTTAGTAAAAGAAACAAAAGAACGCAACAGGGTCAGTAAATTATATGATAGTGTGATGGGTTTCAACCAATTTCACCTGAATAAAACCTGGATTCCAAATGTAAAATGATCAGACAAGATTAGGACATAGAACATGGAACAATAGAGCACAGGAACAGGTTCTTCAGCCCACAATGTTGTGCTCAACAAGCTAAAAATTAAATGACGAAAAACCAAAAAAAAACAAATCCCTCCTACCGACACAATGTCCACACCCCTCTACTTTCTCATATTCATGTGCCTATTCAACATCTCTTAAAAGCCTCTAATGGATTTGCCTCTTCCACCATACCAGGCAACACATTCCAGACATCCACAGTTCTCTGAGTAAAAAATTTATCCCTCACATCCTTTTTGAAGTTACCCCCTCTCACCTTCAATGCATGCCCTCTAGTATTAGATATTCCTACCCTGAGTAAAAGATACTCCCTGTCTACTCTATCTATATCTCTCACAATCTTATAAACCTCTTTTAGCTCTTTCCTCAGCTTCTACCATTCCAAAGAGAACAATCCAAGTTTGTCCAGCATCTCTTGATAGCACATGCTCTCCAAACCAGGCGCTATCCTGGTAAACCTCTTCTGCACCCTCTCCAAAGCCTCGACATCCTTCCTATGGTGTGGTAACCAGAGTTGTCTGTAATACCCCAGATGTGGACCAACCAGAGTTTTATAAAGTTGCAACATAACCTCTTGACTTTGGAACTCTACACACCAGAGCTATATTTTCAAGAGTTTAGAAGGTAAGGGACAATTGTATCAATATAGTAGGGGAAAATGGCAGCATTCAAAATGGGAGAAAAATGCTAATCTTGGAATCAAGAACAAGGGGATCTAATTTAAATACTAATGGCATGTCTTCAAGATTTGGAAAGTGATGAGTGAGAGGAAGGAGGTGTAGTCAATGGGGAAAAATTTAAGAAGGAAATTGTGACACATTTAAATTCGCAATCTGCCATTCACATTACCAAACCAACACATGGCATTTCTGTTAATCAAAGAAATATTTCAATGTGGAAGAAACTCCTGTCTCCTGCCCGTGGGAAATAATTTAACCAGCTTTCGCAAATGCTTTCTGTTAGCAACCAAAGTTCCTTAAAAAATTGACCATAATGAATAACATTTCAGCCTTTACAGATAACCTGTCTACTTTAAATTATATTTGCTGTCATTTCCCGTTACTCATACACTTTTCATAAAATCTGAGATGCACAAAGCAGATGAGAGCATAAATTACAGTGTAAAGCTATTATACTTTGACAGTGGTTGGAAGAGTAGCTATCTGATAGCCAGCAAAATATTCCCAGCGGTTCCCTCTACAGGAGACATCATTCAGCAGCAAAATCTTATATCAAATTGAGGTTTTGTTCATTTTATTGAAAGTCCATATATATTGACATCTTGTCCTTCCATGCTTCTTGGTATCAAAACCTAATTCTCTAGTAGAGTGGTATACTTCAAAGGCACTGTGTAAGTACATTGCCAGCAATATTGTCTAGTGCTTTGGCAGCACCTAAACTGCCTTTACCTTCACTTTGGAAATGTAATTTAGGTTTAATCCTTCCGGATCCACTTCCTAGCACGATTGTGTTTCATAGGAGTACAAAATAATGAAAAAAGAATGCGAAGTAACGTGTACTAGTGAGTTTTTCATTGAAAAGAAAAATATAGACCATTAATATTATTTATTGATAATTGTACAGATAGTCATTCAACTGGGTAAAGCATAAATTTGGCTCTAGCTGTTTGATGCTGGAAAACATCCATCTGAATGATTGAAACTTCTGTAATATTTTGCTAATTAATCACATAATAAATTGAACTACATGGTGAAATATACCGTCAGCTCTAATCAGCAAACTCCAAAAACCTGGGCCTTTGTACCTCTCTCTGCATCTGATCGTTGATTGCCTCATGGGGAGACAACAGTCTATGTGGATTGGAAGTAATAGCTCCTCTTTGCAGACAATAAGCTCTATTGCACCACAAGGATATATGCTCAATCCATTGCTTTTTCTCTCTCTACACCCACAAACTGTGTGTTTAAACACAGCTCAAATGCCATCTATAAATTTGCTGATGACAAAACTATGGCAGAATTGTAGGGAGGAGAACAGAAGCAAGATAGATCAACTGTATCAGTGGTGTTGCAACAACAATCTTACATTCAACCTCAATGAGAGCAAGGAATCGATTGTGGACTTCAGGAAGGGGAAATCAAGGAAGCACACACCATCCCTCATCAAGAACTCAGAAGTGGAAAGAGTAAGTAGTTTCAAGTTCCTGGGTGTCCACATCTCTGTGGATCAATCCTGGGTCCAATATATTGATGCAATTAAAAAGAAGGCACGACAGTGGCTATTTTCATTAGGAATTTGAAGAGAATTGGTATGCCACCAAAGACATTCGCAAATTTCTACAGATGAACTGTGGAAAGCATTATAACTGGTTGGATCACCATCTGGTATAGAGGGACCACTGCACAGGATCAGAAAAGGCTGCAGAAAGATGTAAACTCAGCCAGCTCCATCATGGGCACTAGCCTTCTTAGCATCCAGGAGACCTTCAAAAGGCAATGAACCAAAACGGCAACATCAATCATTAATGATCCCCCATCACCCAGGACATGCACTCTTCTCATTGCTACCATCAAGGAGCAGGTATAGGAGCCTGAAGTCACACATCCAGTGTTTTTCAGGATCAGCTTCTTCCCCTCTGCCATCAGATTTCTGAATGGACAATGAGCCCATAAACACTGCCTTAATATTTTCCCCACTCTTTTTTGCACTACTTACAGAATTTAATGTTTATATGCATTGATACTTCTTATTGTGATTTATAATGCTTATTATTATGTATTGCAATCTACTGCTGCCAGAAAACAGCAAATTTCATGGCAATAATGTAATGCATAAATATTTATACTCAGCTGTGTATACTGAGTATATTTATACTCACCTTCTTCACAAATTTAAAATTTCTGTTACTTATTTTGACTACACGCACATATAGAAATACCTGAGACCAAGTCTAAAAGTCATTCTCATTGATAATAGCCTAAATCTTGTAGTACCAATGAACCAGTAGCAACACCTACTGAATTCATATAAATGTTTCTATTTGTATTTGATTTAAGTAGAACGTTATTCCAATGCAAATTCTCATCAAGGATCAGTGACCTATGTGAACAATGGAAGCCACTTTGCATCTACTTCAGCTTTCAGATCAAAGTCTGAAGCATGCAGCCTTCACTGGTAAGTGTCAGCTGTAATATTCACTCAACATCAAAGCATGTACTGAGTAGAAAAAAAGAAGTGAGATTAAATAGTATATTAAGAGCATAGCATAAATATTAGATTTTGTAAAATATTGAATGAATGTCTGTCAGGTCAATGACAACTTAACTATTTCTGAAACTCACATCATGCCAATACTGTTAATGTCTGTAGGATGCTTGTTGATAGTTGGATTCTTAGCCACATTCTTTCTTAACTTGGGCTTATTAATTAATTGTAAACATTAATGTACTTTGAAAGCACAAGGAATGTATGTGCCCAGACATGTCTGGATATGAGTGAATGAAATAATGAATAGCCATACTAAAATGCAAACGTTTGTCTGGATTCAGGCTCATCGCTTATATGTGCAAACTTTAATATAATTTGAAAGCCTGAGGAATATATTGTGCGTCCATACATGAAGGAATGAGAATAAAAGATCATAAAGTTTGTCTATCTTTCAATGACTGCACTTGTGAAACCTGTGTATATATTGACCTGCTTTTTGAGATTTTCTTTGGACTTCAGTTAAGGCCAGACATCGCGATCGGTGCCTAGGACCCAGGGATGCTTTCAAGAGTGAGTCAGCATTCAGAGTTCCTCCGACAGCAAAAACTAAAAGGTGAAGGAATCATGAGCCCAGACTTCTTTGTGACTTGCAGTATTCTTTGTGATTTGGGTAGTTTATTTGTGCTTTCTGTTAATAAAATAGGCTTAAATTACTTTCTTCTGTTTGTGCACTTATTATCACATCTCCTGGACACTCGAATTGTTGGGAATGATTAACCCAACCCATTGCAAAGAGTCAGGCAAAAGGGTGAACTTTTAATTTTTTATATGTCCAACAACTATTACAAAAATCTGAGGAAATAATATCCTAAGCATATATGGGATAATTTTCAAGGCCAGAGAACTTGTCTGGCAGTTACTGAGATGTTGCTTCTTTTAAAAATTGCATCAAACTAGAATGGACAAACTTCAACTTTTCTTGTGAGTTCATCAATCCTGAAAAGTGCCACAGCATAAATTCAGGAGGATCAGGACAATTTGGAAAACAAATAGCTACTTTCTATTTTGAACTGTGGTTGTACGGTTTCAGAAGCAGTTAAATCTGCATTTTAAAAGTGAAGGATGCTGATAACTCCATTATTATTGCAGATGCAAAATCTGCAACACTACTTTCAATGAAATAGACATGAATGATTTTAAGACATTTACATCTTTTAATATATTTCTACTATTCTTTCTTTAAATTATGATTTGAACCTTATTTTGCCTCGTGGCTGCCTGTCACCATTCCATTAATTCATTAGAAATAATGCAACCTATAAAATTTTGGTTTTTTATCCTCCAACTGCACTGCCTAGAGTGTTTAGTGCCCTGTTAAGATAACTCCAATTTAAACAGAACCAAAGCCACACAAGATCTACCAATATATTTTATACTATTGTTTATGTCTTGGTGGCTTTTCCTGAAGGTCTTGAAAGAGTCTTACTCCCACTTTGGTGCAGTTTGTGTTTGCTCCTATCTACTTGAGACCATAGTTTCTATGGCAGAAAATCTATCTGAACTTGCTTTGATACAACTGTTTCACCAAGAGACTAGCTGTTGTTCCCCAGGAAAATTTATGTAAATGCAAAAATACTGAATGTATTAAGGTTTTTGAGTTCCTCCTTGATTTGTGGCTTTACAGACATGATACTTAAAATTTTCAGATTCAATGCAAAATTAATGTCCCATTTTATCAGAAGCATGGAATCATCAACATAGGGTTTTATGTTTTTACTCCTGTGGAGTCCAGAGCATGTTCTACCTTGTTTCAACTCCTCGAATGAAACTTTCTGAACCCCAGTTATGTCCCAAATTCACGCCATAGATCTAATTGGGATTGAGTATGAAAGTTTGTTGAAATCAACACCCCTGCCACCAATGTGCAATTGGAATTTTTTATTTTATATCCTTCCTGGTTTAAGAGCATAATAAAAGAGTGACTGTGCTTCTGTGTAAATAGTCTGGAGTTCAAATCACAAATTGGCAATGGACAATTTAAGTTCAATCAATTTCATAATTCTGGACTAATGGTTAGGTGAATATCAAGCTTTTTTTGGGTGGAAAAGAAACCTAGAGCTCTTGTCTCAGCCCAATTTACCTATGGTAAACTTTAAAATGGCCGAGCAACCCTCTCAGTTCATGGGTGATTACGGAGAGATAACAGATAGTGACCTTGGTGATAGGGTCTGCATCCTATGAGAAAATTAAAGCATTTAACAAATGGAGATGACACTTCTGGTCAAGAAGGTGATGGTTTAGTCACTTAAAACTATCACTTTGTTTTATTTCTTATCTCCGCACTTTTTCACCCCTTTTTCTTAACTCCAGATTATTAATTTTTTTTATTCTCCTTCCTGCCTCCGTATACGCCTGTCTTATAATGGCTTCAAACCTCACCAAATCGGGGAAAAAAGAAGTATCTGTGACTAGTTCCTCTGCTGAGATCATCTCCATCTTGGAACAGCATCGACAAGATATATATTATCTGAACTTAAGTCTGAACTTAAGCCTTCTTTCAGTCACTGGAGTCTAAATTGGATCAAATTCATTCCAAAGTGGAGGCTCATGCCAAATGTCTTTCTCATCTTGAGTTCGCTACCAATGATTTACAATGTTGTTCTCATGAATTGGAGGCTGTTTGTTCCAGCTTGAAAGAACATAACAGCAAGTTAACCTCCAAAGTTACTGACCTGGAAAGTCGGAGCAGATGTCATAATCTACGAATCCTTGGCTTGGCAGAGGCTATTGAACGTGGATCTCCCATTGAATTTTTTTGTACTGTACTCTATGAGATTTTTGGGAAAGACCTTCCGACCCCACCTGAATTAGACAGAGATCACCGCACCTTCGCGCCTAAGCTGGAGTTGGGCCACAGGCCATGTCCAGTAATTCTGTGTTTTCATCATTACAAGGTGAAAAACCTTTTGATTATGGAAGCATGTCAGAGAGGAAAGTTGGATTACACAGGTCATTCTATTCGTATTGTTGAGGATTACGCTCCCCAAGTTCTGAGCCTTCACGCAAAGTATAAAGGAGCTATGAAAGCGTTTTATAATCGCGGATTCAGGCATTCTCTGCGTTTTCCAGCTCATATCCAAATAACTCGGAGACAAAAATGGTTTAATTTGGTTACAGAAGCTCAGAAATTTATTGAAAGTCTCCCAGTCACTTCGATTTACTCAAACTTGTTCTGATAATTAAAATGGCACATAAGTACTTTTTTTTCCACTGTTTTTTTTTCTTGATCACTCTTTTTTAAGTCAATGAATTTTTTTCATAGTTTTTCACAGGTAGGTTACAATGGATTATTACTTTGAGTTAAGTCTAATACTTTTTGTGGAATCATTTTTCTTTTCTTGTATAATCTTAATTCGTAGTGCATAAGTTTTCTGGTTTTTTAATTGTTACCTAAACGGAGCTTATGATGATGTTAAGAAACTGGAACAACACACACAAAATGCTGGTGGAACACAAAAGGCCAGGCAGCATCTATAAGGAGAAGCACTGTCGACGTTTCGGGCCAAGACCCTTCGTCAGGACTAACTGAAAGGAAAAGATGCTGCCTGGCCTGCTGTGTTCCACCAGCATTTTGTGTGTGTTGTTTGAATTTCCAGCATCTGCAGATTTCCTCGTGTTTGCGCTTAAGAAACTGGAAGTTGGTTTTTGGGGTGGTTATTTTTCTGAAGAGCTTGCTGCTGTTTTTAGTAGATTTCTTGTCGTGGGATTTGAGGGGGGGAGGGATCTCTATTGCCAATAGCGTTTATAAAACCTTTAGTTATTTTTTGTTATTCAGGATATATTTTTGTCCTTATTCTCTTGTTTTATACTTCTGCCCCAAAGCTGTTGTCTGCAAGTTTGATTTTGTTTATGCCTATTACCCTCTATGCTTTTTTAAATGATAATGGTTAGTCTGCTGAATTTTATAAGCTGGAATGTTAAGGGATTGAATCATCCTGTTAAAAGAAAGAAGGAGTTTTCACATCTAAAGCAGCTTAAAGCTGCAATTGCTTTTTTGCAAGAAACACATATTTGTAGTTCTGATAATTCTCGTCTCATGTCAAGGTGGGTTGGACAGCACTTCCATTCTACCTTTCTGGCTAAAGCCAGGGGGGTCTCAATCCTTATTAGTCAAAACATTCCCTTTGAACTTCACAACAAAGTATCTGATACAAATGGTCATTTTATTATTGCCTCTGGGAAATTGTATAATACGAGGATAGTCTTGGCTAACCTGTACACTCCCAATTCGGATGATGTGGAGTTTTTTGATCATTTTTTTCTCTTTATTGCCTGACCTGAGTTCATATTCTCTTATATTGGGTGATGATTTTAATTGATGATTAGATCCAGTTTTGGATTGATCGTCCTCTGTCCCTAGACTACCAAGTAAATCTGCTTTATCAATTCAGTCCTTCCTTTCTAACCATGGTATCTCTGACCTGTGGCATTTTTTCCATCCAAGTGAGAGAGATTATTATTTTTTTCACTTTCCATCATATTTTTACTAGAATTGATTATTTTTAAAATTGTTAACCTCCTGATTTCATCTGTTCACTGTTGTGATTATCAGAGTATATTGATTTTGAATCATGCCCCAGTTACCCTGTCTATAATTTTTCCTGGTTTCCCTCAAATGAATAATCATTGGCGTTTTAATCTGACCTTGTTGTCAGATAATGATTTTGTAAAATTTATGAAAGACCAGTTAACTTTTCTTTAAATACTAATATGTCATCTGAAATCTCATCCCAGGTTTTCTGGGATGCCATGAAAGCAGATATGAGGGGTCAAATAATTTCATATACTGTGAATCTGAAAAGAAAGACCTGTTTAGAGTGATTATATTTGATCAGTCAGATTAAAGGAACAGATTAACTATATACCCAGACCAAAAATCCAGAACTGTACAAGAAGCGAGTGGAACTTCGAACAAAATTTGACCTTACTTCCACTCAACCAGTTGAAAGCCAACTTCTCAAAAGTAAGAACCAGTTTTATTTTCATGGTGATAAATCCGGTAAATTTTTAGTCAACCAATTAAGATGCTCTAAAGCTAAACAACAAATTACAAAAATTCGAATGGGAAATGGGAACATCACTTTGAAACATTTTGAAATTAATGACACATTCAAGAATTATTATTCTCAACTCTATACCTCTGAATCTTTAAATGATGGTATTTCCGTTGAGCATTTCTTAAATAGTTTAAATATTCCTTCACTTTCTTCTGATCTTAAAGCAAAACTCAATGAGCCATTATCACTAGAGGAAATATCTTCACCTATTTCTGCACTGAAGTCCCGGACCTGATGGGTTTTCTGCACAATTTTATAAATCGTTTTCCTCACTGCTTTCACCTCAATTATTCTCAGTTTTATCTGATTCTTTTAAAGATCCAACAGAGTGCTCTTCGTATAGGCCGATTTCTTTGTTAAATGTCGATGTTAAAATTTTGGCTAAATTTTTGGCTCTTAGATTTAAGAACATTATACCATCAATTATTTCTGAAGATCAAACTGGTTTTATTAAAAATCACCTTCTTTTTTTAATATATGGTGTCTATTTAATATCTTATATTCATCCTCAATTGGGATTCCTGTATGTGTCATTTCTCTTGATGCGAAGAAAGCGTTTGATCGTGTGGAGTGGAATTATCTTTTTGTGGTTTTCGAAAAATTTGATTTTGGCCAAAGTTTTATTACATGGATTAAATTGCTATATTCATGTCCCACTGCTTCTGTTTTGACTAACTCTCAGCAATCCTAGCCCTTTAGTCTTAAATGTGGCACATGACAAGGGTGCCCCTTAAGTCCCTTACTTTTTGATCTGGCCATAGAGCCACTGGTGATTGCGTTTCGTAGCTGTACTGAATTGACGGGGATTTGGAGGGGGGGTGTTGAGCATAACGTTTCTCTTTATGCCGATGATCTTTTACTTTTTGTATCAAATACGACTACTTCATTATCCCCAATATTTTTACTTCTTAATAAATTTAGCCAGCTTTCCGGATACAAACTTAATTTACATAAGAGCGAACTTTTTCCAATTAATAGAGAAATGCAAATATTAGAATTTCATGACCTCCCTTTCAAAGTAGTAAATAATAAGCTTACTTACCTTGGCATTACAGTAACAAGGAACTTCAAGAAACTTTTTTCGAGCAAATTTTACTAATCTTTTAAATTCTACAAAACCGAGTTTGGCACAGTGGTCACCCCTGACCATGTCTCTGGTAGGTCGAATTAATGTTGTTAAAATGTATATCCTTCTTACATTTTCATACTTATTTCAATCTTTACCAATTTTTATTTGCTAAAGCTTTTTTTATTCTTTAGATTCTATTATTTCATCCTATCTATGGAATGGCAAAAGTTCCAGACTTAATAAAGTTTACCTTCAAAAACCTACAAGGGAAGGTGGTATGGCCTTGCCCAATTTTCATTTATATTATTGGGCAGCCAATATTCATTGTCTTACTTTTTGGTCTTCCTTTCATAATCAGCTTGACTGCCCAAAATGGGTGGCAATGGAATTGAACTCTAGTAAGGATTTTTCCATTTCTGCACTTCTTGGGTCTGCACTTCCTTGTCATTTGCCTAGACTAATTGTTAATCCTCTTATTAGACATACTTTGAGAATATGGGCTCAGTTCAGAAAATATAATGGCCTTCACGGTTTCTGGCTTTCTAGTCCTATTTTACACAACTATCTTTTTCGACCTTCTCTGTGAGACTTAACATTTCATGACTGGTACAGAAAGGGCATTAGGTGCTTTGATGATCTTTTCATTGATGTAATTGTTATATGGTTATATGGAAAACTCCAGCACATAATGAATTAATGAGCATTCCATATAAAGATCAGAATATAATAATTGTTTTGCAACTTTTGAACAACTGTTGGCAAAGTTTAACCTACCTAATACTCATTTCTTCAGATATCTTCAAATTAGACATTTTATTAACCCTTTAATATCAAACTTCCCTGAGATACCTGAGAAAAATGTTGTGGATTTGTTTCTTTGTATAAACCCATTGGGCAAAAGTTTAATATGTACTATTTGCGATAAGTTAGCAACCTTGAGGTGTGCCCCCTTTGATAAAATCAGAACTGCCTGGGAGCATGATTTAAATATTTCTCTCTCCGATGAGGTTTGGGATTCAATTTTTAAATCAGTTCATTCAACCTCTTTATGTGCTCGCCACTGCCTTTTGCAGTTCAAGGTTGTACATAGGGCTCATATGTCTAAAACTAAATTATTGCGGTTCTATCCTGATATTAGTCCCTTCTGTGATAATTTGAAAGGAGGGTTAGGCTTCTCTTATTCATATGTATTGGGCTTGTCCTAGTTTGGAGAAATTTTAGAGATTTTTAAAATTTTATACCATATTCTTAATTGCCATTTAGAACCTTTGATGGCTCTTTTTGGCACCTTGGGTGAAGTTGACATGCATTTGAGTCCGACTAAACATTGAGCATTATCTTTTGCATCTCTTTTGGCTAGACGGTTAGTTCCTGATACGTGGAGAGATTTTGCCCCACCCAATCATGCTGAATGGTTCAGAGGCATTACGTCCTGCTTTGACCTAGAAAAGATTCATTATTCACGTCTTAATTCAGACATAAAGTTTCATAACGTGTGGGGACCTTTTCTTGAATATTTTCACAATTCCTCTTTAGATTAAAGGTTTATCCCTTTTTTTATACTACAATCCCTTACTTCCAGCTTTTTTTTCTGGTTAAGTTTTACGGTTTTTTTGATGTGAAATACATTATAGTTTAGGTAGTAAGCATTATACTTTTTTATATTTACAGCTCTGTGGTGATGAAAGCTTTGATTAACTTTTCTTTACATTGTAATAGTTGGCTTGGAGTTTTGTCGTGGGAGGGTGGGGTGGATCCTAATTTTATATGATTTCATTTTGGGTGCTTTTTCTGTACTTTTATGAATTGTATATTTGACATGCTTGCTTTGCACTGTATAAATCTCCAGTTTGTTGGTGTTTTTTTTCTGTTGTAGTGTAGAAACTTATTAAAAAATTATTAAAGAAAAACAAGCAAATGGAGATGCAGCATTGACTCTCTGCTGAGGTCCAGTCTGTTGGCGGCTTCTGATAAATACCCAAAGTCTTTCTCAGTGTATCATCTTAGATAGTTACTTATTCCACAGTCTTGAGCTCTACAACCGTGACGCAGCCACAAAAATGCAGTACTCATGAACACATTAAGCAAGAGTGGAAATTATGGCCTCAGGATCAATCACAGACCTTGTGCACTTAATAAAAAGAACATCAGGTTTCCTTGGTTTTATGATTCATCACTCTCACTGAATTAGTGTTTCCTGAATTTGTCAGACATGCTTCTTTAAAGAAAGTGAATATAGTTCATCAGCTTCAAAGTCTTTTTTTATTGATGCTTTTCTTATGCACAGTGAAGTTACATTTCAAAAGCACACATTTCTCTTCTTCATCTTACAATCTAAAATGAGAAGTTGGCCAGGACCTTAATTTTTCAGGAATAACCAGTCATTCCTTTCAACAATGCTAATAAGTTAATAATAAGTGAGAAAAAAAGGGATATTTGAAATCTGTCAGGATTTACTGCTACGGCTGGGAAGTGGTTCTGGGGAGGTTCATTCATTGATTTGGAAAGGTAATTTATGTAATTATAATGGTAATTTAATAATTGTCAAGGGCAGCATGAAAATAGGATAAATAACATGGTGCCACATGGGAACGATGCCCAGGAGATACTAGGTTGAAAGCTTTTCTATTTTAAAGTACATTATCTTTAATGGGGCTAGCACTTTTAGATAAATACATGAATGAAATAACTTTAGCTGCTATAACCTCCTTTCAATTAAATGCATAAATTTGCCAAGGATTTGCTAGTAACAGTATGATTCAGCTACAGTCAGAGCATATTGGGAATAGCCAGGCAATCTTCAATGCATAGTTGTGGTGGAGGAGAATCTTTGTCACTAAGCATTTATTCAGACGTTTGGAATCATATTGCTGCACTTTAATAACATTTCTCTGATAGTGGAAAATTTGCATTCAAAATGATGGCTTGGGACAAAGATGAAGTGGAGGAATTTCAAAGCAGCAACTAATTCTAGAAGGAATTTTAAACTTGATGAGATTTATTGTTTACTGCAGGCCTGCAGCAAAATCTTATATCCAGTCTTCTTTGTGCCTGGAGCTGTCTGGATCTTGGAAATAGAATGTTAATTACAGAGCATTTTATTTGGATTTTACTTCTTCCAAAATAAAACTGATGGAGGGAGTGGCATTATTATTAAAGGGGACTTAGTGTCTCCTAAATATCTACAAAAGCTACAGAAAAAGTAAATATCAAGCAAAAATTGGACAGGGTTCAAGCAAAATCTTCAAACCCAAACTGCAGTAGGTAGGAACCGCACACATTCAATGCAGTTGTGGATAAAAGGAAACCGCTGAGTGTGAGTCTCTTTACTATGCTCCTAGCACAGTGGAGTTACTCACACTGTGAAGGAGGAGGTGGCAGAGATGCTGGTGAATGCCAAGATATATATCAAGAAGGCCAGAGTGCAGAAGTAAAAAATATTTGTAACTCTGAGATAATCTGCTCTCATAATGTAGCCCATCTGCTTTCCCCTTGAAAAGGAAAGGCAAAATGTGTACTCGGTGAACTATGTTGCACAGCATCTTTTTCACTAGTCCATGACCTCTGCAAAGAGCTCAGACACCCTTGTGCCCCATACATGTGACCATGCTACAATCTGCTACATAAAATTATTCACACATAATATATGTATCCAAAATTTTTCCAAAGGAGAATATTGTATAAGGTATATGTTTCTTTCTGTTGAGCATGCAAAATGGACATTTGGATATTATTCCTTGGTCTTTCAACCTCATAAGGGAAGGAAGCCAATAATTTTAGCTTCCTGTGTTTATTTGAAAAGAGCACTCTCAAAATCTTAAGAAGAGAAAATAGAAAAGAAGGATGGGTTGGTCGTTCCCAAATTCAGTACCATTATTAACGAGAGAAAACTTGCAGATGCTGGAAATCTGAGCAACACACACAAAATGCTGCCTGGCTTGCTGAGTTCCTCCAGCTTTTTCTGTGTATTGCTCAGTACCATTACTATCCTTTTCTTTTTATTCTAAATTAGTTTGTAAGCTCACTCGTACTGTTAGCTATAAATGCATTTTGAAGGATCACCACAGAACCAGCATTGCGTCTGAATTGCATCGGTTTTGTGACTTCTATAAATCACCCAATGTCCTATCAAAATTAAAGCATTCATCACCTTCCATCATTCACTCCACTTGTCACGACCAACTGCTCAGATATATTCACCTAAAAGGTTTAATCAAAGTGGAGGGAGTAGGGGATAACTCCTGGATTTTTAGCTTTTAGAAACTGCCTGTAAAAGAAAATTGATTCTCTAAGCATGGCCTTTCCAGACAGCCGTAACAACTGTGGCAGAGCCTCTGCACTATATATAGAACTACAGAAAATCAAAAACTGTCAATGCTGGAAATGAAAACAAGAGGTCCTAGATACATCAGCAGTGTTTTTGTAAAGAGAAACAGAATAAATATTTCATATAAAAACCTTTCCTTGAAGTCGCTTCCTTGAATTGAAGTATTAACTCTGAATCTCTTTCCAAAGATCCAACATGGCAATGCGTCATGGCTTCAGTGACTGCAGAAATGTAGACTTTGTGATCAGTGGATAGTTATTGAGACTTGATAGGAGAAAAAGTTTGGCACAGTGACCCAGTCAGCTGAGCAATGCCACAAAGCTGCAGCAACACCAGTTCAATTCACATGCCATGTGCTCACTGTGTGAAGTTCTATATTCACACTGTGATTGTCTGGGTGTTCCTGGTGTGCTCTGATCTCTCATGTCCCAAAGACATGTAGATTGGTTGATTGAATTGTTGCTGTAAGTTGTCTATAAGATAGATAGATACTTTATTGATCCCAAAGGAAATTACAGCATCACAGTAGCATGACAAGTGCACAGATATACAGATACTAGAAGAGAAATAAGAAAGAATAAAAAATAAGTTACCTTAAACAGTCTAACAGGAGAGGGTCATCCTATTCCGCGGGTATAGGTTAAATCATTATAGAGCCTAATGGCTGAAGGTAAGAATGACCTTCTATACATTGATCTCAATAGCGTATCAATGTATTGTTACAATATATTGATACGTTGACCTCTATAGGATATCAGTGTATCTATAAGTAGTATATTTTGGCAGGAATGTGAGGAGAATAGATTGCAGGGAAAAATAGTGGAAGAAAGGGATTGCTCCATGAGATGGCATAAACTTAATGGGCTGAAATTGCCTTCGCCTAGGCCATAATAAAATAAATTAAATTAAAAACAAAAATTGTCCATATTCGGTTTGGAAGGTTTAAGCTGTTCAGACCCTCAGCAATTTTGATGCCTTTTACCCCAGTAAAATCTTTCATTCTGGTCTTTTTCCCTAATAGAATCATGATCTCTGTTCCTTTAATTGAATATAGAGAAACATTCATGATGGATAATAGATTTAGTCTTTCAGCATAATGCCATGCAGCACCTCATAAAAGAGCATTGGCTTATGACTCATAGTACAACATTATTTGTTCATCAAGGAGTGCAAAGATTTCCCCTCGGCAAAGCATCTTTTAAATCCTTTTGCATTAGCCTTTGGACACAAACCTCCAACCAGAATCTCTCTGAAGCAGTATGACCAAAGCCATAAATAGAATCTCTCACATAACCAATTCTCTAATTTTCCATCACACCTCCAAAATTAAGCATTCCATAAATGAATCACCCTATATTCTGTATAGTCAAAAGCAATCCCAATGCACAATGCACCAAGATAAGAAAATAGGAGCAGGAGTAAGCCAATAAACCTTTCAAGCCTGCTGTGCCATTGAATATGATCATGGCTGATCTATGCTAGCCTCAACTTCCCTTCAAAGGTTTCAAAGGTACATTTTAAAGTCAGAGAAATGTATACAATATATATGCTGAAATGTTCCTGTACCATTTGTCCATACTCCTGTCCTCCTCCATCTATCAAATATTTCTCCACCTCAAGTTCAAATACTTTTAATGTTCATCTTCCACCCCTTGGACCAGAGAACTCAGGAGATTCAGCAAACGTCTACATACCTCAGTTTTAAACATTTCAACGTCATTTCTGTCACACCTCATTAGGATCTTGTATGTTTGAAAGTTACCTATTATTCTTCTAATCTCCAAGGAATATAGGCCAAAATAAATCTCTTTCAGAAATTATCTTTTTACTGCCCCCAATGCTATCTTTTTTAAAGTAAAGTGACCAAAATTGTACACAATATTCTAAGTGAGGCTTCACTAATTCTTCATGCAATTGAAACAAAACTTCTTTAAATTAAAACTCCAACCATTTGGAATTAAGGCCAAATGGCTTTTTGTCTTCTGAACTATATGATAGAAATGTCCACTAGCTTTTTGTGATTCATTGCACAAAACACCTCGACCCATGTGTACTTCACTCACTTGCTGCTCTTTCAATTTAAGTAATAACCTGTCTTTTGATTTCTTTTACTGACGTGCATGACCTCACACTTTCCCAAATCAAACTCCATTTCAGACACTTACACAATTTATCTCAGATGCTGTCCGACCTGCTGAGTTCATCCAGCTTTTTTGTACGTCTTGATTTGACCACAGCATCTGCAGTGCACTTTGTGTTTACACAACTTATCTATAGTCCATTGAATAAGGATAGAACAGTATCCTTATCACAGCAAATTTTCAGCCTGATGTGATTTGCCTTGTTAAACATTATTACCTCTAAAACACTATAATAATGCAGGTTATTGCTTTGATTCTTGTGATCTGAAATGCATTAACAGTTCACCTGGATTGTGTGTAATGACTCCGATCTCAGCATCCTTTTGCTTAAAGTTTCCAAAGGTTATTTTTCTCCACTTATGGGTCTCCACATGAACGTTTAGGCTGAGTGCTTTTTGCTGATGTCAGAAAATCGGCGCAGGTGTTATGCACAAATTACCCTCGATGAGTAAAACTGGCAATTCTGTCACATAAGGCTGTTTACTTCAGCCTCAAGTGACTGAAAATTGATTTCTTTCTGCGATGAAAAGCATTTTTGGATTACTTTTTGTCATGATGGATATTCAGCGAGAATCTTATGGTGCGATTCACCCTTGCAAATCTTAATGCAACTTTCATGTTGAGATACATTGAGTGAGTCAACATTCAACATTCCTTTCAGAGCCTTTCAAACTTTAGGTCCTTCCGCTACCTACCCTTCAACAATACCCCAACTACAATCTAATATGCTGCTCACTCTCTCCACCCAGGATCTGTGTACACCAAGCCTTTCCCCTTTGCACATGGCTGGACTCGAAACCCCATCACCCCCTCCATAACACCCATCCCACATTCCTCTCCATATTGCTAGTTAAAATTATTCATGGAAAATACACTCAGTGGCCACTTTATTAGGTACACCAGCACACCTGCTTGTTAATGCAAATATCTCATCAGCCAATCATGTAAAAACAAATAAATGCATGAAAATATGCCAACATGGTCAAGAACTTCAATTGTTGTTCAAACGAAATATTAGAATGGGAAGGAATGCGACTTAAGTGACTTTGATCATAGGATGATTATCGGTGCCAAACAGGGTGGTTTGAGCATCCCAGGGTGGTTTGATCTCCTGGGATTTTCACACACAATAATCTTTAGAGTTTTACAGGAAAAAAAAATCCAGTGAGTGGCAGCTCTGTGGGAAAAAATGCCTTGTTAATGAGAGAGGTCAGAGGAGAATGGCCAGACTGGTTCAAGCTGCCAGGAAGGTGACAGTAACTCAAATTATCCTGCCTTATAATCAGAATCAGAATCAAAATCAGGTTTATTACCAGTGGCATGTGACCTGAAATTTGTTAATTTAAGGAGTTACAAAAGGAGTTTAATTCCAGCAACATCGATGAAGAGTTTGCTCAGTCTCCCTGTGAGTGCATGTGTTTCTGCCAGGTGCTCGGGTTTCCTCCCACAATCTAAAGACCTAGCAGTTAGCTCTCTGTAAATTAGTCATTGGCCATTGGTGTTTGTAAATTACCTTGTGATTAGGCTGGTGTTAAATAGGTGGGTAGTTGGGCAGTGCAGCTCATTGGGCTGGAAGGGCTGGTTCCGCTCCCTATCTCTAAATAAGTACATAAAAGCAGTGTGCAGAAGAGCATCTCCGAGTGCACAACACATCAAACGTTGAAGTGGATGGGCTGCGGCAGCAGGAGACCATAGCCATGCACTCAGTGGCCACTTTATTAGGTACAGAAGGCGCCTAATGAAGTGGCCAATGAGTGTATTTGTCTCTGATCACTATCCTTATACCCTCCCCAACAGTAATCTACAATTTCCCTCCCTCCGACATACTATCTTCCAGTCCTCCTCCATATTGTTGTTCTTTGCTCACTTTTCATAATGTTGGTGTCGGATCCCTCTCTGTATAATGGGTGACTGATATTTCTCCATGTTGCTGCTGGCACCACACAGTCCCCTTTCCAATTCTCTTCTGCAATTCTAGTTACCTCCCCCTCTCTGAAGACTGCTGCCAGACTCTCCATTCTCATGCTGTTTCCCAATCCCTTTGTTTACATTTGGATTGCTAGACTTCAATCCCTCCGCATAATGCAGTCACTATTCACTGCAATAATACAGGCCCTCTGGTCTCTATAACTAAGCCCTCTCCGTAATGCCAATACCCAATCTTGTGTCATAGAGTCAATGCCTGATCCCATTCTATATTGTCAGTTCCCTGTCTCTCTCCATAATAGGAGGCTCCTGATCCCTTTCCCAATTGCCAGTGTCTCATCAACAATTTGTTTCTGCCCCTCGCCCGAGGCTACTCTGCTCATTCTTTATCCCCAGACATGGCATCAGGTTTTCAGCATTTCTGTAATAATGAACTCTATTTTTTTTGTTAGTATTATTTTCATATTTTTGCATCGGCCTCTATTTATTGCCAAATTCTAAATGCCTTTCATTCTCCCTTATAAGTTGATATCTCCCTTTATAAATTGTCGTATTCCTGCTGGTGAAGTATTCCCACAATACAGATGGGAGATTAGTCAGTATCAGGACAACAGTGATAAAGTTGGAATTCCACTATATACCCAGATCAGGGTGAGGTATAGAAGTGATCCTGCAAGTTCCCATTTGCCTGATACTCTTGCAATGATTGTTTATTTTGGGTAACTTGTGCCTTCAAGAGTTTATTTTCTGTCCTTCTTGGCCTTATAGGTCGCATTTTCGAGAAGTGCTGTTGGAGTAGCCTACCTGAGTAACTACAGTGGAGCTGAAAAATGCTACATAGTGTTACTGGTGATGGTAATGAATCTATACAGTGGTGGACAGGATACCAATCAAATAGGCTGCTTTGTCCTCGATTGGGTCATTTTTTTTTGTTGGCAGTGCTTCACTCACACAGGGAAGTGGAGAATATTTGAATACATTCTAGATTTGTGTTTGATAGTTGGTGGAAAGACCTTAGGATGTCAGGAGGAGAGTTATTCTCTGCATAATAACCAATTTCTAAATTGTTATTTATATAGTTGGTTCATTTGAGGTACACTTAATAGTGACCTCAGGAATAGTGACTAACAAGTAGCTTGTTCAAGATGATCACTACACAGGCATTTTCATGGCTTGTATGTTAAATGTCACTTAATAACCCACACATGAATGTTTTCCAGTTCTAGCTGCATGCAGATGTGTTCAGCTTCTTATGAAGAGAATTTGAAAATAGATTTGGATAATGTGCAATCAAATTCAAACATTTCTATTTCTGAACTTATAAAGAACTGAAGATGGATTGAATTAGGACACTGTCCTGGGAAACTCCTGGAAATGGAAAGATTGACCTCCAACATTTGTAATATCTCCTTTGTGTGAGTGCTTTCCCATTTTCAGAATAGGCTGTCGTTCATCACATAGCACAGAAGTGACTTGGGAGCCAGGCTATTATCTTCATCTGTGCTTGCCCATTTCAACATGTAAACTTTCTCACGGAGAAAACCAGTACGTGGAAAAATGGAAATATTTTATTTATAGATCCCTCCCATTTCCTCTATTATGAGAGGAAATAGTGGTGCCGTTAAGTAAGTACATGACTAAGTGGGTGGGTCTTCCACTTCCTCTTTTAACTCAACAAGAATATTTGCATTTGATGGCCTAACCTCAAATGGGAAGTATAGGATATATCTTGTCTTTGACTGATGGTAAATTGGTGGCAATTTTACTTATGTTTTATTGTTTATCTATATTATCAGTTTCACTTCAAAATGGAATTGAAAGAGATAATATAGAAAAATTAGTAAAAGTAAATAGAGGTCATGGGTTAAGGGTGAAAGGTGAAATGTTTAAGGGGAACATGAGGGGAAACTTCTTCACTCAGGGTGGTGAGAGTGTGGATTGAGCTGCAAGTGGAAGTGGTGGATATGGGTTTGATTTCAACATTCCAGAGAAATTTCAATAGGATTATGGATGGGAGGGGAATGAAAGGCTATGGACAGGTGCAGGTCAATGGGACAAGGAAGCATAATAATTTGGCACAGACTAGATGGGCTGCAGAGTCTCTTTCTGTGCTGCAGTGTTCTATGACTCCATGGAGTATGTGGGAAAATCTGATGGTGTCCATTATACTGTAGCGAGAAAGGTAGGCGATATAGTAATGCAGTTTGTAGAATTACCTCACGGCTTCAATAACCTGAATTCAGTCCTGACCTTTGGTTCTCTCTGTGAGGAGTTTGCATTTGTCCCTGTGACTGTGTGGGTTTCTTTCAGGTGGTCTGGCTTTCAGCCACATTACAACAGTGTGCAGGATGCTATCAATTGCTCCTTGTGTGGGGAGAATAAAATGGGTTATGATAGGATCTCTATTAAAAACAAGTACTTGGAACAGACTTACTGAGACAAAGGCCTGATATCATGCTGTATCTTTTTCTCTCTCTCAAAAAATAAAAGTACGATCTAAATGAGTGGGGATTGCAGTGCTTTGGAATTCCTAGTGCATGATGTATACAAGGTTGTATGCGCGTTGAAGAAGTACTTTGGAAACCTAACTGAATATTATCATTTATGTTGAGGGGGACTGATGCAAATGTAGCGATGTTGTGCTTTCTTTATATTGAATAGTGGTAGTAGTACGAGGATGGGAAGGAGGTCTGGCTCTACACACATAGCATGCAGGCCCACTGGTGTGTGGCCATGCCCCGGTGCTCGTGAACCAGATCCCCAGCTGTGGGTAAATAGCCCCACTGCCCTGTGGGCAGCCTCAGGAGAGACAAAGTCTACGGGAGTAAACGTAGACAGCAAATCCAGAGTGCATCCCCTAAAGCATCTGGACTTCTTTGAACATCCTTCTGGCAGCTCCTACAGCCAGACTGGTGCCAAGTGCATTGCTTCATAAGCTTTCCTTCGGACTACACTGGTGAGCAGCGAAAGATGGCAAATGTCACTCCACGCTTTAAGAAGGGAGGAAGGCAAAAGAAAGGAAATTATAGGCCAGCTAGCCTAACCTCAGCAGTTGGGAAAAATGTTGGAGTCTATTATTAAGGATGAGGTTTCAAGGTACTTGGAGACTAATGATAAAATAAGTCAAAATCAGCATGGTTTCTGTGAATGGAAATCTTGCCTGACAAATCTATTGGAGTTCTTCAAGGAAGTAGCAAGCAGGGTGGGCAAAGGAGAGGCAGTGGATGTCATTTACTTGGATTTTCAGAAGGCGTTTGATAAGGTGCCGCACATGAGGCTGCTTAACAAGATAAAATCCTATGGCGTTGCAGGAAAGATACTGGCATGGATAGCAGAATGGGTGACAGGCAGGAGGCAAAGAGTGGGGAGAAAAGGGACCTTTTCTGGTTGGCTGTTGGTGAGTAGTGGTGTTCCTCAGGGGTCTGTATTAGAACCGCTGCTCTTCATACTGTTTGTCAGTGATTTAGGTAATAGAATTGATCGCTTTGTGGCAAAGTTTGCGGATGATTCGAAGATAGGTGGAGGGGTAGGAAGTGCCGAGGAAGCAACGTGATTGCATCAGGATTTAGACAAGTGAAGAATGGGCAAAAAAGTGGCAGATGGAGTACAGTACTGGGAAATGTATGATAATGCATTTCGGTAAAAAGGACCAGAAGTGTGGACTACAATCTAAATGGGGAGAATTTTCAAACATCAGAAGTACAGAGGGACTTAGGAGTTCTGTACAAGGCTCCCAGAGGGTTAATTTACAGGTTGAGCCTGTGTTAAAAAAAAGCCAAATACCATGTTGGCAGTTATTTAAAGGGGAATAGAATATAAAAGTAAGGAGATAATGCTGAGCCTTTATAAAACACTAGTCAGGCCACACTTGGAGTACTGACAACAGTTTTGGGCCCCATATCTCAGAAAAGATGTGTTGTCATTGGAGAAAGTCTAGAGGAGTTTCACGAGGATGATTCTGGGGATGAAAGGGTTAACATATGAGGTCCGTTTGGAAGCTTTGGGCCTGTACTCACTGAATTTAGAAGAATGCGGGGTTATATCATTGAAACATACCGAATGTTGAAAGGACTAGATAGGGTGGATGTGGAGAGCATGTTTCCTCTTGTGGGTGTATCCAAGGCTAGAGGGCACAGCTATAAAATTGAGGGGCAATCCTTTAGAATGGTGACAAGGAGGATTTTCTTTTTAGCCAGAGAGCAGTAAATCTGTGGAATACTCTGCCACCGACTGCCAAGTCCATGCGTATATTTAAGGCGGAATTTGATCGTTTCCTGATTGGTCAGGGCGTCCAGCAATATGGTGAGAAGCAGGCTCATGGGGTTGAGTGGGATCTGGGATCAGCCATGATGGAATGTCACAGCAGACTCAATGGGCTGAATTGCCTAATTCTGCTCCTATGTCTTCTGGTCACTTGGTCTTATTGTCCTTGGAGACAGACGGAGGCCAACCAGCACCAGTAGTACATCAACAGTATTGCTTTCCATATTTAAGCATGAATGTTAATGTGTTGGGAGCAATTCAGAGAAGATGTGTTGAACTAATTGCTGGATTGGATTGGTTGTCTAACGAGCAAAGGGTGACCAGTTTAGGCTTATAGTTAAGAGTGTGAGGGGATGTGATTGAAACATACAAGTCAGTCTTTGAAATGCTATTCTTCAAAGGACAATTGAAGAGTTTTTGAATATTTCTAAGACATAGTTAGATTCTTCATATTTAAGCAGGTGAATGGTTACTGTAAGCAAAGGAACTGCAGAGCTAAAGTTGTCATCAAATCAGTCATGAGCTTTTTATCTAGAGAAGTGGACAAGAGGGGTCAAATGGCTTACTCCTTCTCTTAATGCATTTGTTTGATTATTTATATATATAGCCCAGGGGAATTCAACAATGTTAGGATTCTTGTACCTTCTTTATTGTACCTTCATGATTGTTTTGATACTCGCATTTATTAGAGTTAAAACCTTGTCTCTATTTTATTTCAGTTGTCAAATGGATACATTCAAAACTAAAGTATTTGCTACCATTTCTGAATTCAGCTGGAAAGCATCAGTGCTGGGCACATAAATAATATGGTGTCTTGGCAGCCAGTCTAGGAACTGCCAAATTTCATGCCCATTGCCCATCAATGTCAGTTGAATTTTCAGGTGGCAAATTATTATTCCAGCCTGTGAGTGGAACTGCTTTAAAAGCAGTATTTTTCAAATACTTTAAAAGAACCTGAAGGAAGTTAGCATATATTTATTTTGAATTAATTTCTGAGAAGCCTATCTATTCTAAAAGATCTAATATAATCTGATCATCTGAGAAATCTGTTGCCTCCAGGATTGAAATACTTGTCATATGAGGAGCATTTGATGGCTCTGGGCCTCTGCACACTGGAATTCTAAAGAATGAGTGATGACCTAATTGAAACCTATCAAATGTTGAAAGGCCTCACTACAGTGGATGCGGAGAGGATGTTTTCTATGGTGGGGGAGCCAAACACTAGTGGACACAGCCTCAGAATAGAATGGGTGTCCTTTTAGAATGGAGATGAGCCAGAGAATGATGAACCTGTGGAATTCATTGCCACAGGCGGCTGTGGTGGCCAAGTGTATTTAAGTTAGAGCTTGATAGATTCTTGATTAGTCAGGGCAGGAAGGGAGACGGAGTGAAGACAGGAGATTGGTACTGAAGGGAAAATGGATTTGCCATGATGAAATGGCGGAGCAGACTCGATTGAGCAAATGGCCTAATTCTGCTTCTATATCTTATGCTCTTGTAATAGATACTTCCTTGCAGCTGTGCAATTCAGTGCATTATATAACTAAAATTCTACATGGATTCCTTTTTGTTTATGTATCTGACCACTATGTGGTAATATTTATTAAAAATAAAAAATATATATATATTTAAAAACAAATTTTTTTCAGCAGTAAATAATATATTTTTCAGTAATCATATATAGAAGATATTCTACAGATGCTGAAAATCCAGAGCAATGCATACAAAATGCTGGAGGAACTCAGCAGGTCAGGCAACATCTATGGAGAGGAATAAACAATCAATGTTTCGGGCCGAGACTCTTCATTGAGAATGAAAAGGAAGGTGGAAAGAGCTGGAATAAGAATATGGGGGGAAGGAAGAGTGTACAAGCTGGCAAGTGATAACTGAAACCAGGTGAGGAGGATTGGGGGATGAACTAAGAAGCTGGGAAATGATATGTAGAAGAGGTAAAAGGCTGAATACGAAGGAATCAAATCAGACAGGAGAGTGGACCATGAAAGAAAGGGAAGGAGAAGGGGAATTTGAGAGAAGTGATGAACATGTAGAAGAAAAAGATAGAGTGTAACCAAAATGGAGAATGGTAAAAAGAGGAGGGGATAGGGGATAAATTACCAGAAGTTAGAGAAATCGACATTCCTGCTGTCAGTTTGGAGGCTACCCAAATGGAATATGAAGTGTTGGTCCTCCAACCTGAGAGGGCCTCACCATGGCAGTGAAGGAGCCATAGACTGACATGTTGGAATGGGAATGAGGAGTAGAGCAAAAATGTGTAGCCATTGGGAAAACCCACCTTTTATGGCAGATGGAGTGAGGGTGCTTGACAAAGTGTCTCCCAAGTTATATTGGGTGTATCGAAGTAGAGGAGGCTGCACCAGGAGCACTGGATGCAGTAAACAACACCACAGACATGCAGGTGAAACACTAAGGTTTCAGATTGAGATCTTTCATCTGAACTAGTCTCAATACAAGCAGAACTGGTGAAAGCAATCCAGATGAAGGGTCCTGACCTGCAACATCAGTTGTCCGTTTCCTTCCATAGATGCTGCCTGACCTGCTGAGTTCCTACCTTGTTAGTGTGTTACTTAAAACACTCTTGTTTTCTCACTTTCTGAGTCTTGAAAAAGGCTTGTTGTCCTGAAACTTCAACTCTCTTTCTCTGTCCTAAGGTGCTGTGTGTATCTAGCATTTTCTTTTACTGTTTCAGATTGACTTTCCAAGAATCAAGTGATTTAAAGGAAGAAGCTGTTCTTGAACCAGGTGGTGTGGGACTTCAATATGTTAGCACCCAGGAATTTAAAGCTTTTGACTCCCCCACTGCTGATCCCCCCGTGCATCTGTTTGCTATTGTGAATGGCGATGCTCAGGGCACAGTCAGGTGTGTACAGTGAGTAGATCATTTGTTTCTGACAAGCAAAACAGAACATAAAGATATGCTGTGGAAACACTTAAACGTTGAAAGAAAATTCTTATTCAAAATGCATGGCTACTTTGAAATCTGACATTAACTACCTTCACATTTGGCTTTGTCTTGGATGTTTAGCTAATCCCTAGCTTTATACGGTACTTTCCAAAGCAACAGACCAGATGTGAACTTAAGTGAGCTGTTTAGAGCATAGATGAAAACTTTCAGTTCAGCAAGCATATCCTGTCAAGCAGTGAAAAAAAGTTCTGAGGGACAGACAGACAGTATTTAAAACTTGTCAAACTTAGAAGTGCCTTTGATGTTTCTGTACTCAAGGAGCACACAGTCTGCTTTACAGACTCTTATGGAATGAATATTAGCCAACAAACTTTTTTAAAGGGACCACCCCATTCTATTGGCAATGAAAACTCAGTGTGTGTTTATTTATTAAATGAAAAAAGGTTTCCTTCAACTTTTGATTATTATAATTTACATTTGGTCTGAATAAGCCCAAATGAATTTTCCATATTTCCTTATTTCTCAATGACATAGGAGTCCATTCAGCCCACTGATTCTATGGTCTATTGAAGCAATCCCATCATTACTTTTTCCACATTTGTTTCACTGTAACCTGTTCTCTTTCACATACCTGTGAACTTCACACTGATTCTCCCCCTACATTGGGAGAGCTTAAAATAGCCACTTAAACATAACAACCAGTGCATCTTTGGGATGCAGGAGGAAATCAGAGAACCCAGAAAAGTCTCCACTAACTGGTGCCCTGCTGTGTCAACTTCATTTTAATAAGCTTCAGAATGTTTCTCAATAAATTATTTCACAAATGCTTCCAGGGTGATGACTCCTGATGAAGGGTCTTCACCCGAAATGTCAAAAGTGCTTCTCCTTATAGATGCTGCCTGGTCTGCTGTATTCCAACAGTGTTTTGTGTGTGTTGTTTGGACTCCATATTCAATTATTTTAAATATTGTTTGTTTTAATTAAATACTAATTTAATCTGAGTTCAATTTCACTTGGTAGAGCTCCAGCAAAATTACCAAGCACAAAAATAACTCTAGTTATGACAACCCCCACTACACCTCAGTATCTCTCTAGTACAATGAGCAGCCAAACCGTTTAAGAGTAACTTCATGATGGAGGATTGAAAAAAAAATGAATATCTTGATGAAAGTTCATTAATCTGAAAGGTTCTCTCTCCATTATACTGCTTAATCTCTTCAATATTTCCAAAATTTAAAAAATAATGCAATATTTTGCTTAAGTATGTAGTGGGTAATTTTCACCAAGTCATTTATAAAATGTTACTTTTACCATAGGCTTATTAACTGAAAAAATATTGGGAGGGCTGATATCTTATCACAACTGCTTCATTTATAAATGCTACGGTTGTCTATTCATTTTCATTCTTACATATAACATTCTACTTCTTCCTCTATCCTAAATGCCTGCTGGGTTTTGACCAGATCAATTAAAAAATCCGTTATAAATTTTGTATTTTTAGAAAGATTGTTGAAGTCAGGTTTATGAATGAATAATACTGATAGTGTGATACTACGGATGCATGTGTATGCATGTGGGGCTAATTCCCTCTGAGGTAGATCAAAGAGAATTGAGATAGTATGATATATTTTGATAAAGAGAAATCGGATCAATCAAAAGATACAATTATAAGATTAGAAAATGGAATGTGCAGCATTTCAATGAACATGTTAGAAGCTTCTTAAAATAGCACAAATTGAAGAGATGTTTTGTAAACTTGACTGACTCATTTCCTCCTATCCCTTTCAAATATAAGTGCAGGATGTTGGTAGTGAGGGCTGTTAAGAAGACACCTTAAAATAGCCCAGTGATGGTTCTCTTTAATCCTTATGTGAGAAATTATGGAGATGAAAAGTTTATTTGAAGCTTTTAATTTAATGAGATGAATGTTATGAAGCAATAGAGACATATTATCTGTAAAGTTAATTATTGGGCATAAATTTAGCTAAGCAAGCCTAGTAATAAGATGAGGGATCAGAACCTTCATCTTTGTTATACTTATGGAGCTTACAGTCCATTGTGCGCAATAGAAAATGGAACAAGCGTTAAACAGGGAGTCACACTCATCCTGTTAGTCACCTACAAGTTAGAACAAAATTACCCCACTGCTCTTTTTATCCAAACTCACTACAACACATTAAAAAATATATTTTATTTAAAAGCAATATCTTGATAGCAAATGAGCGTCTTTTACTTACAACTGAAAAGCAAGGGACTAAATTGGTGTTAGTATCTTTATATTCATTGGAAGTTGTCACTGAACAAATTTCTTCAGATGTACTGTTGAAAGAGTCCTGACTGGTTGCATCATTGAATCGAAATGGGCAGAAATACAAGAAGCTAAAAAGACCAATACATCACAGGCACATTTCCCCCCTCATTGTTAGTATCTGCAGAAGGCACTGCCACAAGAAGGCAAGATCCATCATCAAAGGTTCCCCACCATGTGAGCCTTTCCATTTCCTCACAACTACTATTAAGCAGGAGGTACAGAACCATGAAGCCCTACAGCACAGGTTCAAAAGCAGCAACTAACCTTCAACCAATTGTTTTTTGAACAAACCAGCACAGAATCACTAGAGTTTAGCAACATTATGGCTACTTTCATGACTTTGCACTAAAAAGGACTTTTATGTTGTCCTTTTTTGTAAAAATTGTGTATAATTTGTCTATTTTATGTTTTATTCTGAATATTTTTAAATAAAGGCCTAAATAGAGTTGATGTAGACAGATTGTATGCAATATGGGAAGAGTCTAGGACCAGAGGGCACAGCCTCAGAGTAGAAGGACATTCAGTTAGAAAAGAGATGAGGATGACTTTCTTTAGCCACAGGGTGCTGAATCTTTGGAATTCCTTACCACAGGTGACTGTGGAGGTCAATTCCTTGGTTATATTTAAAGTAGTTTTTGTTTGGTTCTTGATTAGTAAGGGCATCAAGGGTTATGGGTTGAAGCCAGGAGATTAGGGGTGAGAGGGGATAATAATCAGCCACGATAGAATGGTGGATTCCGTCCTCATCCTGCTCCTATGTCTTATGGTCTTATGGTCTTAACTCTGAAGTTGCTCTCCAAAGTTTCCAAGAAGTATTATTCAAGTCTGGAAAACTCCTGGACAAGTTGCTGAGATGTATCTGCTCCTCCAGTTCTGCCCATTTGAACATTGTTGATGTTACTTACACATCCCCAATGGGCCAGCCTTCAGATGACAAGACCCCAAGTGCTGTAAACCACAATTCAAACCTTTCCAACTGCTTTCCTCTCCAGAGCTGTTTCCTAACAACTACCTGCTTCTTGATCTTCTCCAACGTTTCCCCATGAGTTTTTGTGTCAAATGCTAATTAATAATTTATCAGTGACTCAGAAATAGATCAGCTTTGAATCCAAGTGATCTTTTTCACAGACTACCCATGAGCTCTCTGTTAATATAGGGATCTGATCTGGTACCACAAATCAACTTGTTGGAGTGCAGACACTACCTCCCAGTTAAGCCCCGACTGCCAGGAAATTCTTTTCATTTCCCTTTACTCTTTCTCTTGCTCTTTCTGATTGAACAGCCAAATATTTTCCCTTGAAGCTAGCAACTGCCTGATGGAGGACATAACCCCATTCAGGCTGATCAATGCTTTTTAAAACTTGTTTAGGTTTGAAAAGGTGGTGGTGAGCTGCCTACTTGAACCATTAGATTCCTTCTGATGAAGGATTCCATAGACAGTTCCAGAATAAAAAAAACCCCAAAAAATGAAGAACTGGCAATATATGGTATGCCATTTGGAATGGTAAGGTTCTCATGCCCCTGCTATCCATGACATTCTTAGTGGTAAATATCATGGGCTGAGAGGTGCTCAAGGAGTGGCCTTGAAAAATGGGAGCTGTGGATTTTGTAGATGATACACACTGCGGCGAGGAAATGCATGTTTGGGAAATTTGGTCAAGTCCAAGTCAAGTGTTCTGTTTTGACTTAGATGGCATCAAGCTTCTTGCGAGTTGTTAGAGCTGCACTCATTCAAGCAAGCCAACTGTAATCTATTATGCTTCTGATTTAGCCTTGTAGACTGTGAATCAGGGTGTATCAGGGATGAGTCACTTGCTTCAGACCCTCTTCTGTAGGCAGATTATTTATACGTCTAATCCAGCTGCTGCGGAAATGGAAAATATAGTTAAGGTGATAAAACATTTACAGGAGGCCATCTGACCTATTGTGAGTGTGCTGTTCAAGAAGGAACTAACCTATATACGTAATCCCACTTTCTCACAGTAGATTCACAACACATCAGCAAGTTACATCATTTAACAAAACACCAGTCTACATTTTGAATATGATGGTGTTTTTTCATCTGCCGCGCTTTCAGATATTTACTGCATCCTTACCAGCATCTGCATGACAAATTGCCCTCCCATCCACTTACTTCAAAATGGTGCCTCTTAATTTTTGATCTATGTGCTCAGGAAAATAACTCCTCCTATTTACTCTGCCCAGAAAATCTAGAATTTTATACACCTCAATTAAATCTTCTCTCAATCTTTTTATTTTAATCATTTAAATTGCATAGTGATATGCACAAACAGTTACAGAGCATGTGATTAGCACCTTTATGAGATATTATAGGTTCAGGTACACCTGATTCAACTGCATTGTTTAAAACAGATTCCATTTAACTCTAGGAGATTCCGTCAGAGTAACAACTCTATGAAAGTCATTCAAATAGCTGAATGTAATGCAGTAAATTTGTGTCTACATTAATAGTCACACTGTCAATAAAACTGAACAATCATTATATGCTAAATATTTATGAGGCATCAAGTTTGTCATTCTTTCGAATCCTGTGAATATTTATAGACAGTGTCTTGCATAAAGTGGAACTTACTGCCCATTATGCCACTGGTATTTATGGCAGCAATGAAGGTCCTCCATCACTGGCTGTTTTCAGGGCTTCCTTCATCATGTCAGTAATTCCTCCTGGTGTTCACTATCATCAGTCAAGCAAGTGCAGGGTGGAGACCCAGGAATAGCATCGCACCGGGATGTAGAAAGATTCTTCATTGCTCTTTCTGTAACAATTTTCTTTTACCAGTCAGGATTGTTAGCCCTGAGCTGAACCCCCAAACCTGCTCTTAGCCTAGCCTCTGTTCTTTGAGCTGCCTGGCATAAGACTCTGACTCCACCCAACATAGCTCTCCAGATCACTGAGGCACGCAAGCCTCCAAACCATTACAAGGGTGTGGTCCTCTTGGAGACTAAAGTAGAACAGCTCAGTTTATAAACACTAGCCTTCAAATAGCTCCTAAGTTGTGGGCTTTAGTAGATGTGCTCCTAAAATTGCCATTCTATCATAAACCTTACACTGATATGAACCCAGTTTTAATCATGGAGTGAAAGGCAAAGTGAGAGCAACAGAATTTTATACAGGGGCATTAGAGTTTAAGGGATAATTAGCATGCAAATCAGAATAATTACAACAATATAACTTTAATGCTTATTAATTGCCAATAAATAACACATCAGATTTGCAAAAATCCTACCAATATTTTGTGTAATGTAAAATTTACAGCCTTCTTGTATGAAAAAGTGCTATCATAGATTTCACTCTGATGCCTTTAAATCAAATTGCTGTTTCACATAGACAAGTCACCACAGTCATAAAGGTATCTGACAAATAACACAGTCTTGCTTAGCCACCGGCTAGACAATGAATGGGCCTATTCCCAGACCACTGAAGGGAACTGCGGTAGCCATCGATCTGATTTTGGAAATGTCGAGCAATAACTTTTTGAGAATGGTAGGATCAGGCCAGACTCTTTCACAAGGCTATGTGACTGACAATTCAAAGGTGTTTCAATAGTCAATTCAGTCAAGATCATGTCTGTATGCTGATATGTGTCACCGGTTTTTCCGGATTGTAGACAAATGAAATCACATTGTTTGTCCCATGGAGTGGTTGGAGAGTGTGTTGACAATATGATTTTAATGGTACAGACAAGAAATTTTCTGACCATTGGATTTGATAAATGCCTTGATAAATTCTACTCCCTTATCTGTCTCCTTCCTTAAAGATTGTAGGAATGGTGACGTTTCTCATGCCTTCCAAAATCATCTCATACCTGACCTGAAGAAAGAGTTTGTGAGGGTCTCGGTCAGTTCTGTGCCTTTAATCTTGTTTATTTCAGCAGCAACTGATTTTGAGGTGCTAGTGGTCCACCTTTGCCCGTTTTCTTGTCAGCAGAAACAGGTCTGTTAGGGCTGGTAGCTAAGCCACACATGAAGGCCAAGGATTGAATTTGGTTGTCAGAGGCTGTTAGAGCCGCACGCCTTGGACAGCAGCCCACCTAGGAGAAGGAAAACTCCGATTTTAAACCTCCGCTGCCTCGCGGCCATACACACCCATGGGAAAGGCTTTGGGAGTAAACCTGAGGAAGAAATCTAGAGCCTGGGTCCCTAAGGCAGTTTGATGTTGTTTACAACTTCACTCTGGCAACCTCTACGACGACAATGCTGTCAAGCTGGATCGGCACTTGCCCTTCCCTTGGACTGCATCAGTGACATGGAGAGGGGGAACCTGCTGCATGGGCAACAGCCCGTTCTTCAAATCTTCCCACCCAGGCTTGCGCCCTGGAGAGGACACAGTCCACCAGAGGTGCAAACCCATGATCCCCTGGGATCGATGGCTGCCTAGTACTACTTCAGCAGGTCTGCTTGATCTTTGGTGAGCATGATTGTGCACCTTTCTTCTTAAGGTTAAGGCAGTGGAGGATGGTCTAGGAAAGCGACAGAATGTTCTCCTCAGAACGTTGAGGGATAGAGCACGTGGTGATGTCTGTTTCAGTTGTTTCAGGATTCAGGAAGATCCAAGAGACAATCTACAGATGCTGGAAATCCAGGCAGCACACACAAAATGCTTAAGGAACTCAGCAGGCCAGGCAGCATCTATGGAAAAGAGAACAGTCAACATTTTGGGCCGAGACCCTTCCACAGGACTGGAGAAAAAAAGATGAGGAGCCAGATTTAGAAGGTGGGGATAGGAGAAGAAGAAGCACAAGATGTTAGGTGAAACTGAGAGGGGGGAGGAATGAAGTGAAGAGCTGGGAAATTGATTGGTGAATGCGATACATAGCTGGAGAAGGGGGAATCTAATAGGAGAGAACAGAAAACCATGGAAGTAAGTAAAGGTGGAGGAGAACCAGAGAGTGCAGACATGGAGATAATGTGAAAGAGGGAAAAGGGGATGGGGAATGGTGAATCGGGACAAGGGTGGTCATTATTGGAAGTTCGAGAAGTCGATGTTCATGACTTCAGGTTGGAGTCTACCCAGACGGAACATAAGGTGTGGCTCCTGCGGCCTGAGTGTGGCCTGTCATTGCAGTAGAGGAGGCCATGGATTGACATGTCAGAATGGGAAATGAGAAGTGGAACTAAAATAGGTGGGCATGTCAGATTGGGAATGGGAAGTGGAATTGGAATTTACGTTGATGTAAATAAATGTGCCAGGAATAGAAAGGCTAATATCTGTAATGACAAGTATATAACTATTTGATTGTTCGAAATATGAAATCCACCATCTTTATTCTGTCTGTTTACATGCAACTCCTAAGCTGTTAATGTGAATGAGTTGCAGCTGGCCTTACAAATCACTTATAACTGGACTGAACTAGTCAGGAAGAATAAAAACTGAAGATGTCAGCAACTTCAATGAACGATGAATAAATAAGTTTAAACATCTACAATCTAGATTGGAGCCACATAGCTTCATAATGTTTCGGAGTGGATTGGTTACTAACCACTGTTAATATTTGTGGAGGTCTGGTAATAGAGTCACAGTCTGAATTAACCCTTCAGCTCAACTCATCCATGAAGGCTGTGATGCCGATCTGCACTAACGCTATTTTTCCTAGATTAGGTACATATCTCTCTACTCCTGTTCCATCCACGTACATGTACTAATGTCTTTTAAACATTGTAATTGTGTCTGTTTCTATCTCTCTCTCTAGTAGGTTAATCCATATACCCACCACTCCATAGGAGAAAAACTTGCCCCTTAGATTTCCTTTTCAATGTCTCCCTTATCATGTTAAACCTATCCGCTCATAACTCTGACTCTATCTACCTATTCTGTGCCCCCCATAATTTTATAAATCTGTATAAGATCACACCTCAGCTTCCTACATTCCTGTAGAATAAACACAGCCTATCCAGTCTTTCCTTACAACTGAAGGCCTCCATTCCAGATAACATCCTGGCAAATCTCTTCTTTGCTCTTTCTCATGCTAGTACATCTTTCCTGAAATATAGTAAACATAACTGAACACAGCGCTCTATGAATGACCTGAACAATATTTTGTATAGCTACTGCATGGCATCCTGACTCTCATACTCGGTCCTTTGGATTATTATAGTCAAATGATAAAATAGAGTGAAATAAATTAGCAATTTGTAATTCAGTGCATTATTCTGTGTTGATAAGTTAAACAAAAGATTTCTATAAATGAACACAATTTTAAACTCCTGCAATGAATAATATTCAGATTCCAAAACTTTTCTGTCTCATATTACTGCTTTCAATATTTTGCTTGCTGCTTCAATATTTTCTCATTTGAGCAAAATAACTAGTATCATACATTTTTAACATTGTTTCTTACAAATAATATACATACAATTTTCTATATAACATGCAATATCCTCTATAGAGATATTTAAACATTAAAATGTAGGAGAATTGATTAATTTCAAATTCCAAATACTAAGCCGAAGCGGATTAATGCAAAGCATTGCACAAGCCTCTATGCACAAACCTGGAAAGATTAATTCATCTTCCACTACATCACTGCAGAAAAATTGCGCTCAGTATTATATTGCTTGGATTCCGGACCAAAAACAAAAGACAATGGGGTAATTATTTTTAGTGAAATGAACCCTGTATTTCGGCTATTCAAACTATTTCTAGGTAACAAATGAGTTCCCTTTTCACAGGTCTCCATAAGTCAGTTTTGTCCTTACGTCAGAAAGTATACAAAAATCTCTTGATTGGTAATTTACTGATTGCTATTGTGATCAATGATATCAAAAGCACATAAACCTACTAAGAAAGAACAATTACTAAAAGTGGAGAAAGAGAATTAGAGGAAACTAGTTCTGCTGTTCCTAGGTTGAACTTAATAATGTTATTGGTGCTCCTTCATATTATGGGTATCCATAAATCAGGTGTTTGAAACCTGGGAACAGTCCATACTTCTTTTTGAGCAAAATATTTAATTATTCATTTAGAGACACAGCGTGAAAGGGGTCCTTTCAGCCCAACAAGCTGTGCTGCCCAGCTACCCACCTATTTAATACTAGCCTAATCACATAACAATTTACAATGATCAATGAACCTACTAACTGGTACCTCTTTGGTCTGTGAGAGGAAACTGGAGCACCCAGAGGAAACCCACGCAGTCACGAGAAGAATGTATAAGTTCCTTACAGACAGCACCAGAATTGAACTCCATAAACTGACATGCTGAGCTGTAATGGAGTTGTACTAACTGCTACTCTACCACTGAATTCAAAGTGGAACAACTTTCTGAAATCAAATTGCCTTCTTTGGGCAACAGTTGTCAAAAATGCAGTTCCACAAAATATTCTGGATTTGAAGGAGTCATGAAGTCCTCATCAAAGAAGAGAGACCCACCAAACAGATAGTGACCAAGAGCATAACTAATGAATAGAAATAGAGCTGAATCAGCTCCTTGAGTCTACTCAGCTATTCAATAAAATCCTTTGACCTTTGATCACTTCTGTATAGTATCTACATATCCTTTCATTAATTTAATATCTATCATTTGGATAATAGAAAAGCAACACAACAAAAATGGATTAAGAAATAAAAAAAGTTTGTAAATTTCAACATTTAAACTAATAATATAATTAATTTGTATAATCTACATAAACAAGTGAGCTAAGGTTAGATAAAATGTAAAAGTAAAATCAAAAATCCTAAACAGTTTACATCTAATTCACTTCCAACCTACCCAGATCTGCATTTACTAAAATCAGGAGAGTAGCATGAAGCCTATATATGCCCTTGGATTGTGTTGGCCTTTTTTCTCTATCTGTGTTCAGGGCTTCGTTCTTAGCCTGCTTTACAGGATTAATCCTGGGCAGCAAGATTTATCCAGATTCTGGAAACACAACAGTTTGAAAGAGAAGAGATAAGTTTCAGGGGAAATGGGTCAATTGAAGTAGGAGTCCTTGGTTCATCAAAAGATCCTGTTTCTTCACTATTCAGCATTCTTTTCTCATTCCTGCATCAGTAAGTTGTTTTGTTTTTGTTGCTCTCCTCTCTTGCTGTGTGACACCTTTCTGTCCCTTTATTAGGGAGAGGGTGAGGGAGAGGGAGAGATGGATAGATATAGATAGAGAGAGAGGGAGAGGGCCTGTGGTATGTCAAATTGGTCAGGTGATTGGGTGCTGCAGATCATGTTCACTATTGGGGACTTCGCTATCGCATGCTTGGTGGATGGTGCGTGCCGATGATGGGGGGTGGGGGGGGCGTTATGCTTTGCTGCTGCTTGTGCATGGGGGGGTGAGTGGGTCTTTGGAGTTCTAACATCTTTACTGTCATTCGTTCTTTGGGGTACTCTTTTCATGAATGTCTATGAAGAGCAGGAATTACAGGTTGTATATTGTATACATTCTCTGATATTAAATGGAACTTTTGAACAATTGAATTGAACTACCAGAAATCAAACAATTTGTCCAGAATTGAAGCTCAATCACATCATGAACGTGGGTCTCTTTGTTTTGAGCAGTTGCATGGACCCAAAAGGCTCCTCAGATACTGACCTCCTCTGGAGTGTTCCAGGAAACTATATCAGTCAATTTGGCAGGCTGCTTCTCATAATCCCATGTGCTGCAAGTATTCATTCATATCCAAGATTAGTTGTTTCTTTTAAAATTGTGAGCAAATAGTTCACCCTAACCCTGCTGATTTTCAAACTCATCACTCCTTTTGAACATGAGTGACTAGATTATATTGCAGGACACTTCCATAAACACAAATAAATGAAGGATCTGAGATGTTAAAGAGGAGAGAGAACTTCTTTTAAGAGAGCATCTATTCACTTTGCAATCAATAATTCCTGCCATAAAAAATGTAATGGAAGTATCCGCGTGATACTGATTGGAAAACTGGTGCAAAGCGGGACTGAACTTAAATGGTAAAGTCAGAGAGAAAGGCTCTCTAATTTATGTTGTAATAATAGCCGATCAACTCTTATGCAGCATTAATTACAGGTACATGCTGAAGGAGGTCTAGTATTTAGCTCTGAAATAAAGAGGAGGGGTCATGGTCATCTCAGCTCCCAATTAAAATTATTTTTTTGTATCTGAAACTTGCCTGTTTTAAATTAAAATTGATTGTTGCTTAGATCACTTACATAGAATTTGGCAACTGCATCTGAATGCAGACATTAGGACTCTTGTTAGCATGTTTTAGCCACTTGGCAGTTGAAAAAAAACATGCACATGGTGTGTTGGTGGAAAATGGGCAGGAGTCTAGATAGTAGAAAGGTTCAAATTAGAAGCCTGGAGTTCAGACTTCCAAACTGCTCTTCAATCCTCCCTTCCCCAATACCAGCTTTTCTAGAAAATGGAGTTGCAGGGATCAAGTTTACCTCATTTCCTTGTCAAAAACCAAATCCTTCACAGACATGCAATCCCTTGATCTGCAACTGCCATTAATTTTATTAAAATATAATTCAGACCCATTAACCTGTATGGTGATCTTTTTTAACTGCAATTTTAATGCTCTAGGATATATCTGCTTTCCAGTGTAGGTCCATATCTGGAATTTGTATGAGACAAAGAAACATGATCATGTGTTTCATCAGAGAACTTGGCAACAACTCTCTTTTTGGTTTGGCATTGGAAATTAGTTTTTTTCTGCTCATCAGTCACAGCAATTAAAAGATCTCAACAATTGAAGGTTTGAGAAAAAGAAACAAAATCCTTTTTGATGTGATCTGTGTGTCCTTTCCTGTATAAGTTGGCAGCTGAGAGAGGCTTAACATGTTTCCCACAGAGAAAATGAAGGCTGCTTGATGTGCAATTAGTGTATGCTTAAGGAAAATAATCTGCAGTCCATTACGAGGAAATAACAGCAGACAAGGCTAGAGCAGCAGCAATCAATGTAAATATTCCTGTTAGTCATATATAGACTAAGAAAGTATGCTAAACAATGCAAGAAGGTCATCAGAACCACAGGGCACAAATGATGAATTCAACATTTTCCTTTATTTCATGTACATATATTTCTATAAAGCTCTCAACTTCAACCTGCCACATGACATTAACTGCCTGTTTGTATTGAGAAACAGGAGGTTTAATCAAAAGAGCTGTACTTCCTGCTCTACACACACATAAATTTATCTTGTTGCAGCTGTGATGTGCACTAAACATATCTTGTGATTCCTCTGACTGATTGGCCTCCACTCATTAATTTAATCCATTATATGAACAATATATGATCAACACATTTAAGGACATTGTAAAATCATCAATGAGTGGATTTGAGTCATTGGAAGTGAAGCTTTTCAAGGATTTCAAAACAAAATCCAACTAACCAAAGAGCTGCATTTCATCAGGGGTTTCTGAAGTTGCATATAAAGTATTCAGCTAGGCAAAGGGCTGCGCTTGAAATTTGCACTTGGAAATTGCCCGTGGAGAAAACCTTTGCAAATTGTGACTACAATTCAGATAGTTTTAATCTATTCACAGAAAAAGGTGTCAGATGTAGAGTAACACACACAAAATGATGGAGGAACTCAGCAGCCCAGGCAGTATCTATGGAAACATACAGTTGATGTTTCGGGCCAAGACCCTTCAGAAGGACTGGAGAAAATAATATACTAACATGTGACTGTACATCAACCTTAGGAGAATTCTTTGAAAAAAGTTGTGAGAGATGGAATTTATGCTCACTTGGAAAGGCAGAGACTGATTAAGATGAGTCAGCATGGTTTTGTGCACAGGAAATCCAGCTACACTAGTCTAATTGAGTTTTTTGAGGAGGTAACAAAGAAAATTGATGAAAGCAGGGTTATAGACATGGTTTACATGAGCATTAGGAAAGCTTTTTATCAAAATCCTGCATGGTAGACTGGTCCAGATGGTTAGGGTACATTGGATCTGTTGTATATTTAATATTTCAGTAATATTTGAGAAATATTGTAAATATATTGTTTGATTAATCACTCTTTTGTTTACATAATTCAAATTATATGTAAAAGTATGTAAATGGCATATGTTATCACCTCACCACATCAAAAGTGAGCACCTCACTAAAGTTAGAATCAAAGTACACACTTTATTCCCTGCTCTGTGGTTTTCTTCATGTTTTTGAGTTACAAAACCTAACAGTGGTGATAAGTAGGGTTCAAAATGAAACCGAGAAGACAACCTATCTGTTGAAGTGCAGTGAGACGTTCGATTAAACAAAAGCACAGTGGGAATTTTTTGTTGGAGCAGCAAATGTTCTTCACAAAAGGAGAGACGGTTGAGTTAATAAAAGGCAGGTAATGGATGAAATTGCTGTGTTCATCAACAGTGAGTACCAGGTTGTAATAATAAAAATTTTTAAAAAAGGAATGGCTGGCTGCATTGGAATTTAATTGCAAAAAAAAAGATAATTAGCTGATGTATATTGAGCGAATTGAGCAATGTTTTGAAGCAAATGAACTAGGTTTTACTGAGTGTAATAGATGGAAGATCATACAGTTTGCATATCAATGGTAACAGCAAACAGAGATACAATTGAATTGCTGTCAGTAATGAAAGTTGAAAGTGAGTGTAAACAAAATTGCAATGTCAAAACAAAAAAACAGCCTGGCCAAACAAATTGCGTTTCTGTTACGTCAGCGACTCGTATCCAACAGACCAATGTAGGTTTAAAGGTGAAACTTGCAGAAAATGCAACAAAGTAGGAGGCATACAAAGGGCTGGTCTGGCAAACAAAAATAAATGGATGGCACAGGGAAGAGAAAAAGATAAGAAGTAAAGCTGCAGGTTCAAGAAGAGCACTTATCTGCATGCTGCTGATGAAAAATCTGATAAAGATGAGAGTGACACAGGACTGGATAGTGTTAAGATTTACAATGTAAAAACTAACAAGCAACAAGTAATATTGGTTACACCAGAACTGAACAGCAAATTAACAAAAATGGAATTGGACACTGGCTCAACTATTTCAGTCACTCCTCAAACTAAGTTTGAATGGCATTTCAAAGTTACTGAAATGAAGCCTGTAGATATCCAACTACGAACTTATACTGAAGAAAAGATAACTCCTGTGGGAATGATGATTGTAACAATGAGATACAACAACCAACAAGCCACTTTGGGCTTTTATGTGGTAAAAGCAGTAGAGCTAGTATTACGGGATCATGATTGGCTGAGACAACTACAACTTGATTAGAGATCCATCCACTATTTGCATGTCACAGACCCTGCAATAGAGTCAAATGAAAGTGAATTAAGAAAGGTACCAGATGATGCCACAGCAGTGTTCAGGGATGGCATTTGATATATCAAACATATCAAGGCTTAAATTATGTTAAATGAAAATGCCACACCCAAGTTTACAAAGCCCGTCTAGTTCCTTATACTATCTGAGATGAAGTAGTCAGTGAGCTAGATAGCATGGAGGCTGAAGGAATTCTTTCTAAGTTTGAGTGGCACCTGTGAGGAAAAGCAGTGATCCCAGTAGCCAAGAAGAATGTGTCTGTCAAGATCTGTGATGATTTTAAGGTCATTATCAACTGAGTACTGAAAGTAGCTCAGTACCCTCTGTCCAGGATAGGACATCTTTGCAAATATTTCTGGAGGAAAACATTTCAGTAAAGTAGACTTACAGTAGCTCAGGCCAATCTACAAATGGGGATAGATGAAGAGTCCAAATTGTTTCTCACTATAAACACCAACAAAGGGCTTTATCGTTACAATAGGCTTATTTTTTGAGTAGCATCTTCACCTGCACTCCAGCAGAAAGCTTTGGATTAGATGCTACAGGCTGCCCAGGCACTCAGTGTTACCTGGATGATGTCATTGTTACTGGTAAGGATGACAAACAACATCTCTAAAGGCCCAAGACAGTGTTAAAAAGATTAAAACATTTCAAGCGGTATCTGTATGGAAGTGAGTTTACCTTCATTACTGTCATCAACCACTAGTGTTCATTTTCAATCCACAGAAGGGTGCTATACTAAAAGCAACAGCACAAATGCAGAGGTGGGCTCTGTTTCTTGGAGGACACAATTACAAGATCAAACTCGAGAGAGCAACTAATCATGGAAATGCAGGTGGTTTGTCCCAGTTACCTTTGGAAAAGGAAATACTCAAAAAATTTACAAAAGAGGACTCTCTTTAATGCAAATTAAAAGTTTCCCTATTATGACAGAGATAATCCAAAGGGAAACCAGAAAAGACCCCACATTGTGTCAGGTCTTCATGGCCACCCAGTATGGCTGGAATGTGCAGCAAAAGTCCCAGATCCCCCATTTTTACCAGCACCAGGATGACCTTGCTCTTGATGGCGGTTGCCTTATGTGGGGATTGAGAGCTGTTGTACTATCCAAGCTGAGAGCTAAAGTGTTGGAGGAGCTACATGCCTGTCATCTAGGCATGGTCAAAATGAGAGTGTAGGATTGAAGAATTGTCTGCTGGCCTGGGATAGATCAGTAGATTGAGCAGATTGCCATGCACTTTTCAGGAATCCAACACGTCCAGAAGATGCCAAAAACAGCACCTCTCCATTCATGGGATTGGCCTACATTGCCCTGATTCATGTCTGGACCATTCATGGGCCCAAATTTCTTGGTAGTCATGGATACAGCTACAAATTGGCCAGTTATGTTTCCAATAGCCTCCACTACAGCCTTGCACACCGTTGATGTGTTGAGAAACCTGTTCTTAATAGTTGGTGCTCCGAAACACTTAGTCAGTGATAATGGACTAGTTTGCTGTACAACGGTTTCTGCATTTCTGAAAATTAATGGAATAATACATGTTACATTTGCACAGTACTAACCAGCTACAAATGTTTTGGTGGAAAGTTTTGTTCAGAGTCCAAAGGAACGCATTGTGAGCAATGTCCAAAGAATGCAGTATACTACCAATGCAGCAGACTCCACAACCAACAACTCACCAATTTTGTTGTTCCTGCGTCAGCCCTTGTGCTCACACTTGGATATCCTCAAACCCTGTCTCAGAAGGAGTATGCAGTGCAAATTGAGGGCTCCTCAAACATGGAGGTTTGATGGTTCACTCCTGTACCAGCAGGCCTGGTAAGGGACTGCAGAGGTGATCAAAAGTGGGCATTTGGAAAGATCAAGGACAGATCTGGACCACTCTCCTACACAGTAGAGATTGCATCTGATGTCATCTGGAGATGACGCATCGATCAGTTGAGGACAGTAGAATCAATGGTTAGAGAAGAGACATCTCCAGAACTGTCAGAACCATTTCCTGCAGTTTCAGAGTCAACTCCTGTAACCACCACAGAGGAGGCCCAGATGTGTTTCACAATCACAAGTTTCTCCTACAAAGCAGAGTGACCTTCCCTGTCAGAAAAAGATGTCATTCCACAAGGATAAGAAAACTACCACGGCGATTAAATCTTTAGGCCTGAATGGGACAATTTAAGATATACTATGCTGCGGATGCCCATATAGTAGTTGTGTTATATTGTATGTAGTGTATATAATTAAGATGCATTCTCTATTGAGTTCGAGTTTATAGCTAAGCAAGAAGGGGTTACTTATTTAATTTTTCAGTAATATTTGAGTAATATTATAAATATATTTTTATTAAGCATTCTTTGCTCTTTACATAATTCATTAAAAGTATGTGAATAGTATACATCATCATGTGACCACGTCATAAGTTTTATCATTTTGAAGTTACAAAAGATAACAGGATCGATCCAAGATATGCAGACAAAATGGATCCAAAATCAGCTTGGTGATCGGAGACAGAATGTAGTGGTGGAGGGATGTTATTCTGACTGGAAGTCTGTAAATCTAATCATATACTGCAGGGATCGATACTTGACAACAACTACTTGTCATATGTATAAATCACCTAGGCAAGAATGTAGATTAACAAGTTTGCTGACAACATAAAAATAGATGATAGCAATGAATGTTTTAAAGGGATACAGAGGGATATAGATCAGTTAGAGACAGTTGAGCAAAGTGGTAATAGGTGGAATTTAATCCAGATAGTAATAAACCTTGGGATATCAAGTACTAATTAAATACACTGCATATGGTAAATAGCAGGGATCTCAGGAGTGTTGATGGTACAGGAGGACCTTAGGCTACAAGTTTATAGCTTCCTGAAAACGGTGACACAATTGGATAGGTGGTGAAGAAGGCATTCAGCATACTTCCAATAAAATAACTTATTAAAGAACATTAAATCCCATCTCAAAGTAACATTTTAACTGTACCTAATATGAATAGGTTTTTATTTGTTGAATTATTTTTTCCAGAAAATTCCAGAAATAAATTTCCATGTGAAATCAAATGGCATTGTCTATTAACAAAGTCTCCTAATAATAACTACTACACAATGTATTTTCCTTTTTTAAATAAGATAAACATGATCAATAAGCATTAAGAACAAATCATCGGGGTAGTATTGTGTGATTTCTTCAAAGCTGTTTGGAGTTTAGGATACCTTCAAATTAATGGATGTAGGATTTTTATAAAGGAACAGACTTGATGAATTTGGAACACTGTAAGTTTGCAAAATAATCACACCATTAAAATAAATACAGGAATGTCAAATGAAAAAAAATTCATGATAATATTATGAACAAGAATTTCTGAGTTGATTTTTTTAGTTAATAACTAGAATTACACAATATAAACAATAGCTTTACATAAAATTCAATTTAAGACATCCTTGTTACAATAAATAATTTACCTATTTTTCTTCTTTTCAGGCAATCCGTTGTGCTTGAGGTTAACCAGCTTCCCCTTCCGTTTTTTAGATTCTAAAGTGGCTGTTGAGGCCAACATGGGTCAAAGGCCCACAGATGAAGCTGCTGATACTTGGGACAGGTGGCAAATTTAGATGTGGAATTCTGTATGTTTCTGCCAAAGGACTCAAATTTCTTAAAAATATCCTTGAATCTTTTCTTCTCTCTACTTAGTAGTTTCTTGCCCTTATGAAGTTTGGAACACAGAGCCTGTTTCAGAGTAAGATTTTGGACATACAAGGGTCTTAGTCTGCCCATTAAAGCCAACTAAGTATAATTTGAGCTCAGCGCCGGACCTGATGGCATATGAGAGGACACTGAAGTTGGTTTGCTTATTCCACCGGTGGATTTGGAGGAATTTACAAAAACACTATCGGGGGCATCCCAGTAACAATGTTTGGTTCTTCTGGCATTAGACTAAGTCTCAAAAGCACTTTGGAGGGCAGAATCATTGGTGTTTGGTATTCCTTGAGTTTTATGCTGTATTTGAAATTTAGATCTTCAGACATTGCTTTCCCAAGTTGCAGAAAACATAAAATAGTAGTGAATTTCATAACCAATGTTGGCCTTTACTGAGAGGTAACTCCTGAGATATAGGAAGATATCCATGCTTTTCAGATTACAGGTACTATTGTAGACCTATATTGTCAGAGGGCAGTTGGGTGTATATGGTAAGCTGGTCGAGGACAATTACTTTCTGGGTGTTAGGTTTAAGCACAATTGTATTTTATGTTGCAATGAACAAATTAACAATGGCATGGAGTCAACTTCTGAGTGTGTGTGCATAATGCAATCATCATCTCTGTATGTTGGGTAAGTTTAGCTGACCTTGGTTCTGGATTAGAAGTAATGTACATTTCCCACTAATCATGGTGATTTCTCCATTCTAGTGGTTAGCACAATGCTCTACGATACTAGCGACCCAGGTTCATTTCTCACCTCTGTCTGTAAATGTTAGTACGTTCTACCTGTGACCACATGGGTTTCTTCCGGGTGTTCTAGTTTTCTCCCACAGTGCAAAGATGTGCTGGTTGGTAGGTTAATTGGTCATTGTAAATTGTCCCGTGATTAGGCTAGGGTTAAATCGGGATTTGCTCGGTGGTGCAGCTCGAAGGGCTGGAGGGGCCAATTCTGCACAGTATCTCAACAAATAAGTAAGTAAAGGTAGGTGTTGCTGATCAGATACAGCACTACAACAGGAAAAATTGAGTAAAGTATTAGGGGATTGTGCAGATTTGCTTGACTTTGCTAAGCTTGGCTCTGTTAAGTGTCGGGTGTGCAACTTTGTGGCTGTAAAAGCCAGTCCAAAGGTTGGCTTACAGTGGAAGCATGTCTAAGTTGGATTACTACCAACCCAATTCAGCCACACTGAGACAATATTTCTGAGCAATGGAGATCCTTGCCATTCAACCTTTTTCATTATAATAATCTAGTATTGCCAGCCATTACATGTGATGGAGGGACAGGAGTGAAAGCATGCGTGTTATAAAGAACATATAGAGCAGTACATCAGAGGAACAGGCCTTTTGGCATACAATGGCTGTGCCAAGCACAATACCAAATTAAACTAATCTATTCTGATTGCAGGTGATCCTCGTCCCTCTATTCTCTGCATACTTGGTGACGAATACTGTACGCAACTGAAGGTGTGATATTTGAATTCACGCAGTACATGGAATAAGGTAAATGATCTTGTAGTGCAATTAGAGATTGACAGGTATGACATTGTGGGCATTACTGAGTCCTGGCTAAAAGCAGATTAGAGTTGAGACCATAACATCCAAGGATACACATTGTATTGAAAAACAGACGGGCAGGCAGAGGGGGTGTTGTGGCCTCTGTTGGTAAAAAATGAAATTAAACCCTTAGAAGAGGAGACAAAGGATAATAAAATGTAGAAACCTTGAGGGTAGAATTAAGAAACTACAAAGGTAAAAAGACCCAAATGGGAGCTATATACAGGTCTCTGAGCAATTGCCAGGATGTTGAGTTCAAATTACAATGGGAGACAGAAAAAACATGTCAAAAGGACACTGCTTTGATAGCCATGGGGGAATTCAGTGTACAGGTTGATTGGGAATATCCATGTTGGCGCTGGATCCCAAGAGAGAGAATTTGTAGAATGCCTGCAGGATGGCTTTTCAGAGCAGCTTGTGGTTGAGCCCATGAGGGGAGAAACTATTCCGGATTGGGTGTTCTGCAATAATAGTAATAGTAATAGTAAATAATAGTAAATAGTAATAACAGTAATAATAACAGGAATGTGTAAACACTGGATATCTGTGAGACCTAATCACAGAATAAAAAGAAGTGGATTGATGCAGGAGCTAGAAATGGCCACAGTACAGGCTTGCAGTACACTGCATGAGTGATGCGTCGCACTCTCAGTTTTGAACATCACTAAAGACCTTAGCTAGAATACTCATAGAGAAGAAAACACCTTCAGATCTGAAGCATCAAACATCCCATGGGTTCATTTAACATGAGCCATGAGCCCATGTAGGTGATTTTTACCTTCTATATCTTGTTTATTTTCTCTGAGTTCAGGAAAGCCTTCTTTCACTCTAAACAGAAATTAAAGCTGCTGAGGAATTCCAGCTGACTCACTATGATAACAGTATCTCCACAATAAGATGAGTAAGCATTACCTTTCATCTTTGTATACAATGCTGTCTGTAATGGTATGAAACATCCACTGCTGGGTCTAATTTATTAAACTTGAATGTGAAAAATACTTTGCCTCTGAGCAGTATAGTGTGGTGAGATTGGAGTATCCATTAAAAGCTGTGCTAGTACATCTGTACAAGCTGATATAAATGACCTACATGCAAAATAAAAATAGATAAATACTTGGCTGACTGGTAAGAAATAAAATATGCACTTTAATGAAACTCTTTTCTCCTCCTCAATCACGATTGAATTTAAAATTTCAAGGTGTACCATGGATAGAAATCTTGAACTCATGGTTTGTAGTGGGGATTGCATAAATCAGTAAAGAATGATCATGGCAGTATATATGTAATTACTTCCTACTGGATAACTAAACGTTGCAATCAATGGGTAACTTTGGAAACATAGAAAGACATAGAAATGTAGAAAACCTACAGCACAATACAGGCCCTTCGGCCCTCAAAGTTGTGCCGAACATGTCCCTACCTTACAAATTATTAGGCTTACACATAGCCCTCTTAGAAAAAAGGCTGTTGAAAAAAACTTACAGATCATTCATTGATTAGGATGGTTTTACCTTACTGGCAGTGCAGCAGACATTCATCTGCATTAGTCTGTGAAGGAGATCAACTTCCATTTCAGAGCAAAGAACAGCACAAAGCATTATGCAAGAAGAGATGAAGCGGCCCTCACATGTTGAAGGAAAAGTTCCCACTGAATTATAAAACCAGCACAACTTTGGAAGTGGTCATTTGACCAATTACATCTATTCAAGCTCCTGGGAGAGCAATCTCATCCGTCCCATTCTCCCTTTCTTTGCCCATTGTCATGGAAATGAGTCTCCTTCAAGCTTCTATCCTATCTCCCTTTGAAGGCACTGATTAATTCTATTCCTACCACCTATACAGAGAATGGATTCCAAAACCCAGCTACTCTCTTCAGTAACAGAATGTTAACTCACATTCCCCTTGTACCTTTTGCTACAAACTTTCATCTTTGGTTCTCATCTTGTTCTGTGTCCCTGGCTGCCAATATGGACATTTCCCCTCTTTTTACATAACATTCATCATCACATAAACCTTGTAACATATATTGGATAAAAGCAAGTGAATTCTCATCAAGAGGAAGACCAAAGGATCTGGGCTGTCTATTACATGTGCTAAAGTATATCAGTCCCCAAGGATGATATGGGCTCAGCAAGCTGGTCAGAATGCAGTCCTGAGCTCCACTTCTCATCTCACCACTCATTTCAACCCTCCAACACCTCCCTCACAGACGTGATTTCCACACTCAGCCACGGATGAGCCTTTGCTGCAAGAGAGTCAGTGGAGAGCAAGAATCAAACAGCTAATGTCCCTGAAAACCAACGTGCAGAAGATGGAAGGGAATGGATTCACACCAGCTTCCTGGCACAGCAGCACTCTCACAAATTCATACATAGAGATGAAACCACACCCCCTCCCCTCCCCCCCCCCCCCTCCGGTTTCCTTGGCTGCGTGTCTAGGGAGTATACAGTCTGGTCCTGCCAAACCAGTCAGAGTGAGCTGGCTCTCCCACCCCAAACCCCAGTCTGTGTGGATGCTCAGTAATTTGCTACCCCGTTACAACTCAGTGCGAAGAAATAACAGATAGCACACTGCATATGATTAAAGGAATTATATTTATGAATCTTAACTAAAGGTTTCGTAAAGAAAAAGAACAAAAAGGCCCATTATAATTAAACAGTCAAATGTGCACAAGCTGGAACTTATCTCTTCCCAGAATTCATATTCGCCAATCCTCAGTAGACCTTGGTACCATGCTCCTTGAAATCACGGTCCCCCATCAAGTCGAATCCTATGACCAGTTCGCTCCAGCATCTTCTCTCTTCCTCGCCCGCAAAAGACTCCAGATCACACTAGTGTCAGGCACACAACACAAAAACCCGCTCCCCTGATCGAACTGCTCATATCCCAATGCACCCGTTATCTCTAACCATAACCCAAACACTGCTTCTACTGAAAGACCATAACATCACCAGTAAAACCTTTCCTAAGGTGTTACAGATAGATACTTTATTTATCCCAAAGGAAATTACAGTGTAACAGTAGCATTACAAAAGCACAGATATACAAATATATAAAGATCAGAAGAGAAGTTAGAAAGAATAAAAAATAAGTTACCTCAAACAGTCTCGCAGGAGGAGGTAATCGCTTTCCCGGCTATAGGTTGACTCATTATAGAGCCCAATGGCTGAGGATAAGAATGGCCTCATATAGCACTCTTTGGAGCAGCAGAGTTGCCTTAGCCTATTACTAAATGTGCTTCTCTGTTCAGCCAAGGTGGCATACAGAGGGTGAGAAACATTGTCCAGAATTGCCAGGATTTTCCATAGGGTCCTTGTTCCACCACAGCATCTAGTGTGTCCAGTTCTCTATACATATAATACATAATGTTTCCCCCTAACTCTAATTCCATCAGAACTCTTGTTACTAGGAAACAATCTTCAGTGTTAAGTGCTGCATCACTGCCTTTATTGATTTTTCTTGCTTTTCAATGATATGTTTACTGCTTGTTTTGGATATATTACTTCACTTTTATCATTCTCGTTTGGTCCTGCAGTACCTTGCTGAGGGACAAAAGAATGTCAGAATATACATCAGCTGGAGCCACTTACGTAAATATATCATTCATATATCTACCAATATTGTTTAATATTATTGTTCCTATTAATCTTGATCTTTGCGCTCACAGATTTCTTTTGAAGCATTGTTACTATCTTCTGGTCTCCACAAAATTCATATTGGTTCCATCAAATTTAAACATTATGAGTGGGATTTAGGTCTGAATTTTATAAAGGCAGCTAGATACGTGCTAATATTCACTCACCTGCATCACATTACAGACACAAAACTCCTGTTTCCTCACATTGTTCTCTATTACGTGTTGTACTTATGCTTCATAAGATAAACACATGAGGGAGTAATAAATAAGCTATGTTGGTGGAGCTGGATGGAGAGAGGTGGGAGTAGGCTCAGGTGTGATATAAACACTGGTGTGTAGCAGTCTAGCTTCTGTGTAGTATATTCCATACAACTCCATAGAATGAGCTGGGAATAGCCAAAGAGCAGCCTAATGTAAAACAGGATATAAAAGTTACATACAGACTCTAAATAATAAAAACCACTCCATTTGAAATTGCAGCTTTATGATCTGCCTTTCACGGTGCACTTTCTCTGAACCTCTCCATCAACTGACTCAAGCTGGACCATGCCTACTCTCAAACATAGTGGGCTCCCTCACCTCCCCCCCCCCCCCGATTCTCAACACAGGAGCCCCTCAGGGCTGTGAACTAAGTCCTCTTCTTTACTCCCTGTATACCCATGACTGTGTCGCCACCCACAGCTCTAATCCGCTAATTAAATTTTCTGACGACACTACATTGATTGGCCTAATCTCAAACAATAACAAGGTGGCCTACAGGGAAGAAGTCATCGCTCTGACACAGTGGTGTCAAGAAAACAACCTCTTTCACAAAAACAAAGAATCTTGAAATTCCTCGGCATCCACATTACCGAGGACCTCACGTGGTCTGTACATACCAGCTGTGTGGTGATAAAGGCACAACAGCACCTCTTTCACCTCAAACGGTTGAAGAAGTTGGTATGGGCCCCCAAATCCTAAGAATTTCCTACAGGGGCACAATTGAGAGCATCCTGACTGGCTGCATCATTGCCTGGTATGGGAACTGTACCTCTCTTAATCGCAGGATTCTGCAGAGAATGGTGTGGACAGCCCAGTGAATCTGTAATTGTGAACTTCCCATGATTCAGGACATTTACTAAGACGGGTGTGTAAAAAGGGCCCAAAGGATCATTGGGGACCTGAGTCACTCCAACCACAATCTATTCCAGCTGCTACAATCCGGGAAATGGTACCGCAGCATAAAAGCCAGGACCAATAGGCTCTAGGACAGCTTCTTCCACCAGGCCATCAGATTGATAAACTCGCAGTGATTTCAGTGTATTTCTATGTTACATTGACTGTTCTATTTATTATAAATTGGTATAAATTACTATGATTGCACATTGCACACTTGGAGACATAACACAAAGATTTTTACTCCTCATATATGTGAAGGATGTAAGAAATAAGGTCAATTCAATTCAATAAAGCACACAGCAGATTACTCCACTGATAGTCCAGGGTTCTGAAGCTGATAATGGTGCATTTATGTGGAAAGTTTTATAAATCCTATTCAGCAGATGATTATTGTTCAGGACATTTTGCTTCCTTTGAACTTAGCATTAAGACATGAAATCCTGTTGTTTCGATTTATTTTATTTTTTATCAGCCTGGCAAGGTCTGTAAATAATTTACTATTTAGCCTAACTAACCACTATTGGGATACTAACTAATCTATTGAACTTTATTTCCTTGTACTGAGAGATTTAATATCAAACAAAATTAATGTGATTTCAGCACTAGTGTCTGCAATGCTTCTCTGTAGAAGTCTTAAATTATTATGCAATTATGGAACAAGAACTATCAGCATGGTCACAGTTGGATCACAGTTACATTAATGTTCAGTATTTCTGTTCATCCTAAAATAATTATACATCATTCAGTATCTATTTGATGAAAATACAAAAACTAATTAAGAAATTGATAAACACAAGAATGACTGCAGATGCTGGAAATCCAAAGCAACACACACAAAATGCTAAAGGAACTCAGCAGGTCAGGTAGCATCTGGAAATAAATAAATAGCTGATATTTCAGGCTGAGCCCCTTCTTTAGGACTGGAAAGGAAGGGGGGAAGGCAACAGAATAAAAAGGTAGGATGAGGGGAAGAAGGCTCACTGGAAGGTGTTAGGTGGATAGAAAAGATCAAGGGCTGGAGAAGAAGGAATCTGATAGGAGAAGAGAGTGGACCATAGGAGAAAAGGAAGGAGGAGGGGACCTGGGGGAAGTGATAGGCATATGAGAAGATGTGAAAGTTCAGAGTAGGGAATAGAGGAAGTGGGGAGGAAATTTGCTGTTGTGCACTTGAAAAGGTATCGATTTCAATATGTAATTAAGCACCAACTGTACTATTATCAGTGAGATATTTTTTTCTGAAATATATGAATGAAGTTAAACTGAAAAGAGTTCAGATTTATGTGGCACCTTTCACCTGGAGAAGATAACTGACTCCATGGACAAAGAGATGTAGGTCCTGTGTGCAACACTTAAATAAACATGTTCTCAGTGATGGGTGGGATCATGTTCAATCCAACCCACCACGTGAAATCAAGCTCTGCTTTGATCCCATGGTTGCATTCACTTGCATTTACCTTCTGTGGCATTTGGTGACCTCTACTCCATGACCTTTGCATGAAATGCAGAAAGTGAGGGGTCAGTCCCAGGTTGAAAGACTGAAACCTTATCTCATCATCCTTTACTGCATGCACAGTGGGGAATTTCACTCAGGATAGGTGGTCAGGCCTTGACTTTCCTTTGCAGTTGACAACAGCAGTTTTGCAATTACAGTTTCAAAAATCAGCAGCTATATTCACTCTAATACTGTTCAATTTCTAAATGGAAAATTAAATATTTGCCTTGCCAGTTAGATAGATCAACAAAGTAAATTGAAATGGCAGAAGTTCAAAAAAAAGCAGGTTTTGAAGAGGAAAGCATGTGTATATACACTGACTGGAAAGCAACCAATGTCAGAAAAGTGACTAATGGCAGGTCACATGAAACTTCACATTTTCAAGGTTACTGGGTGAAAGAAGAAAGATTATTTTTGTCTTATTAGCTTCAAAGTCAATATCAAAGTTAAATTTATTATCAGAGTACATACATATCACCACATACAACCCTGAGATTCTTTTTCCTGTGGGCATGTTGGCAAATCTATAGAACAACAGATGTTAAGAGGATCATTGAAAGAGCAGGAGAATAGTAGACAACAGACTGTGAAAATGCAAATATAAATAAATAGCAATCAATAATGAGAGCCTAAAATAACAAGATAAAGAGTCCTTGAAGAGAGATCATTGGTTGTGGGAAAAGCAAAAATAGAATGAATGTAGTACTCCTTTTTTGTTCAAGTGCTTGATGGTTGAGGGATAGTAACTGTTCTTGAACCTCATGGTGTGAGTTCTGAGGATCTTGTACTATCTCAGAGTACTGAAGACCTGACAAACTGTCTGGTGTTTTCATAGATGTTTTCAGCCTCTCACTCCAGCAGCTTTATGCAGGCTTCAATTGTATCAGTACCCAAGAAGAGCGTGGTAACCTGTCTAAATTACCATTGCCCAAAGGCAGTTCCATCCACAGTGATTAAGTGTTTTGAGACTCTGCTCTTGAAGCATGTCAACTTCTGTCTTATTGGTGATGTCCAATTTGTCTTCCAAAGCAACAGGTCTACGACAGATGCTATCTCGTTGGCTCTTCACACAACCCTGGAACATCTGGACAGCAAAGATGCATACACCAGGATGCTCTTTATCACTTACAGCTCAGCAGTTAACACCATCATCCCCTCAAAACTAATCAGTGAACTTCAAGGCTTGGGCCTCAATACACCCTTGTGCTATTGGATCTTATATTTCTTCACTTGTGGACCCCAGTCAATTCGGATTGGCAAAATTATTTCCTCCACAAGCTCCATCAGTACAGCAGCACCACAGGGATGTGTGCTTAGCACCCAGCTCTACTCTCTTTAACCTATGACTGTGTGGCTAAATACAGTTCCACTGTACTGATGATACCACTGTTGTGGGCTGTATCAAAGGGGTTGATGAATCAACGTACAGGAGGAAGATTGAAGATCTGGCTGAGTAGTGTAATAACAATAAACTCTCACTTAATGTCAATAAGACCAGGGAACTGAGTGTAGACTTTAGGAGAGGGAATCCAGGGGTCCATGAGCCAGTAATCATCAGAAGATCAGAGGTGAAGAGGGTCAGTAATTTTAAATTCCTGGGTGTTGCTATCTCAGGGAACTTGTCCTGGACCCAACACATGAATACTATTGCGAAGAAAGCATGACAGTACTTCCACTTCCTCAGGATTCTGCAGACATATCATCAAAAATGCTGGAAACTTGTATGGATGTGTGGTGGAAAGTGTGGATGCATTACAACCTGGTATGGGAACTTCAATGCCTTTGAGTGAAAAATCTTACAAAATATAATACATTCAGCCTAGTAAAACCCTCCCAACCATTGACACATCTATCTACATGTAGCATTGATGTAAAAAAGCAGTATCCATCATTAAAGATCCTCACCACCCAGACCGTGTTCTCTTCTCACTGCTGCCATCAGGAAGACAGTACAGGAGCCTCAGGACTCGCACCACCAGGTTCAAGAACAGTTACTAGCCCTCAACCATCAGGCTCTTGAACAAAAGGGGATAGCTACACTCATTTAAGGACTCTGTTATATTGGTATACTGATGGAAGTTTTATTGTTATTTCATTCTCATTATTTATTGCTATTTATTTATATCTGCATATGTACAGTTTGTTTGCAGTTTACAGTTATTGTTCTATAGATTTGCTAAGTATGCTCACAGAAAAAGAATCTCAGGGTTGTATGTGGTGATATGTATGTACTCTGAAAATAAATTTTACCTGGAAATTTGAACTTTGAACTTTTACCTGATGGCAACATTGAGAAAAGAGCATGGGCCTGGGTGGTGAGGACATTTGATGATTGATGCTGCCTTTCTATGACAGCATTTCATGTTGATGGTTGGAAGGGCTTTACCTGTCATGTACTGGGCCTTTTGTTGAACTTTCCACTCAAGGTTTTGATGTTCCCATGCGAGGCTGTAATGCAGCTTTAATGGAAAGTTAATTCAACTACAAAACCAAATTCCCAATTTTGCTCTATAATATTTTTTTCCTCACAAGTTATCAAGAAGAGAAATTTCAATTATTTTCATTGACAGTTACACTAATGAGGAAATGGGTGTTAAAATACAAATCTAATTCATATGTATTAGCAATGGTTATTTTTGGAATATCATCCCCAGTCCATTACACATTTGAACTCCAAACATTTTTACATGCAGAATAAAATCTTTCTTCATATATATCACAATATCCCTTTCTTCCATAACTATATTGTCTTCTTCCTGAAAACCTTGTTTTATATGACTCCCACCAGTTTAAAGGTGGCAATGAATGTCTAGAAATTGGTTTGTGCTTGTGATGGCAAATTGAACTGCATGCTAGTAAACATTCTGAAAGAGGTTCTACCACAGATTAGACTAGCAAACAATTGAAGATGCTGTACATACTGTATGAAATAAATAACATGAAAAGCTGGAGATAATCATCTGATTAGGGTGCATCAGTGAGAGAGAAAAACAGAGAATGTTTCAGATTAATAAATGCTTCAGGTTAAAGATCTGTTCTGATAAAATATTAATTCTGCTTCTCCCTCCAATGATCTGAAGGGAGACTGGGTGGCTGTGTAACACCAGCATTGTGTCTTCTGCCATTGAGAAATATGGTGGCATATTAACTCCCAGACAATGAATGCCATAAGACAGGACTCACATGCTTTTCTTTGTGTCAGTGCTGTGGGCCATCAATATGGATATGAACACATTGGATGCATGTTTGGAATGCAACTGTAGTTTCATAACTAGAATTACAATCAGAAGCTTTATGCATTGTGATTGATCTCACAGCACTTGGGAACACAATTTGTAAGTAAACCCTTTGGGAAATGTATAAGGATTGGATGAATCTCTCCTCCGGCTACACCAGTTCTCTAGAGTAAACCAGGTACCTAGCATTGTATTTTAGTCAAATCTGGCTATAGTAGCTTCACAACACACTTCTTCTTGATCAGAATTTTTAGACCATTTTGATAGTATATTTCATGCTTCAAAGGATGTAAACATTGCATATACACATGTGTTTCCACTCTAACAATCCTGGATGTAACGGTCACTAATTCATGTAACTGTAGCTAACCTCCTTTGCCATTTGCAATATAAGCAGCAAGATACTTATGACAACAATGCTTGTAGGTAGTCTTTATTTGTGTGTGATGGATATTAGAGGAAAAAGTTACAAGTTCTCAAGTTATCCTCAGAATCTGGGAACTTTTTATAGATACAGATGGAATTTCAGCATTGTCATCCTTTGGATTGTGCAATAAACCAAGAGATAATGTTAAGGTGCCTATGGACAATTTTTAAAGGAAAATAGGTTCTTCTAGTCTCCAGCCATAGTATTCCTCCATGAAGTAGCGATGTCCAAAGCAGATTTCTGGATCATTTATCTCACTTCTTTCTGTGGGTCTTTATTGCAAACAGCATTGTTGTCAGGTTTTCCCACTGGTGATCAGCTAAAATTTTCTTCATTGCAAATGAGGCGTTGGCACCACAGTTTTCCCTTCTTTTAACCAGTGCTTCTGATTCATAAAGTTCTACTTTAATACAAAGATCCTGCAGGGAAAAAGAAAGTGAATGAAGAATGAAGCAGAGGATGGAGGATAGAAGAGATTAAAGTGGCAGATGGGAAAAGAGCCAGTTTCTATGTGGAAACAAGTTCTTTAGTTCACCCAGTCATCAGTCATTTATTTCCACTCATCATAAACTCAGAGTTGTACAGCACTGAAAGAGGCCCTTCACATAATTTGTCTATGCTGATTAAGGTATCTAACTGAACAGATCCCTTTTGTCTATAACATTTCCTAACCATTAAAATGTCTAAACATTGTTTAAAAGTAATTTAAAAAGTGTTTTTTTTTGCCTCTTCCATTTTCACTATCAGCAAATTCCATCTACCCACCATCCTCTGCATGAAAAATATGATCTTTGGATCTCCTTTAAACATTTCCCTCTCACCTTGAACCTATATCCTCTAGTTTAAGACTCCCCCATCCGATATAAAAAATATGACCAACCACTTTATCTATGCCCATCCTGACTTTATAATCTTCCATAAAATTATCCCTTGGGCTTCCTTCTCACTAGGGAATACAGTCCCTAACCTATATCTCCTTATAAATCAAGACCTCCAGTTCTGGTAATATCCTTGTCAATCTTTTCTGCACGGTCTCTTGTTTAATCACATCCTTCCTATGATGTGCAACCAGAAATGTGCCCAATAGTTTTCCACTTTCCCAATAATAAATACTGTTGTAAACTTAGACAATCTTCTTCACTGTTCACTTTATCACCACTTTTTGTGTCACCCATTAACTTAATAATTGTGCCACCCACGTGCTGGTATTGGGTTTGCTGACCCCAAAGTTCTAAACTCAAAAGAGGATCTAAAGCCCTATCCAATATAGATAGCTACATGTACCATCACTAAGGGGAGGTTATACTGTAGTTGACATCTTTCTCAAGTGACTAGAAATTTTTATGTTTCTTTTTAGATTTAAGCATATGTTTTATCTTTCCATTACATCTGACCACCCTCCTGTCATAGTGTAGGAGCTCTGCGATGGTCTCAGGTGGCTCCAATATAAGGGTTCCACTCATTCTGGGTGAATTAATCCTGCTGGGGTAGTTTTGATGTTTTCTATGGAGACAGTTTCACTTATCGTCTTGTCTCCCCTCCTGGTCTCGATTTCCACAGAAACTGATAACCTGGGTAACAAGATAAGGAAGTTTCCATCTGGGACAGAAACTAGGGTCAGAATTATTTTTATGGAATTTCTTTTCTAAGATGTAGTCCCCATTTCGTGGTATCCAAAACTTTCTTATCAGGTTCTTTTGCTTTCTCTTGAGTTCCCATAAACTCTCTCAATTCCTGTAGGTGATGGTTGGCCTGAGTTAGCAATCAGGGTGTATTTAAGTGGACATAGTACATTAAGAAATAAGGTGTAACGTTCCTGGGTACTCCTACTTTCACAATTGGCACTTTGTTTACAGGCAACTGCACTTCAGGGACAAGTGTAATTAACTTTTGGCCCCTAGAGTAGACTTGCTTAACCTGACAGTTTTGGCAGGACTTGCTAAATCTCATGATATCTTTGCTCCACCATACCACTAGATCGCAGCTGGAATGGAGTGCTGTACTCCACTTGTATGCTTGTTTGTTCGCACATGGTCCGAAAGCCTTTACCAATGAAGGAAGTGAAGCCCTGGATCGGCATGTATGCAGGCAGACGTGTCAGCATATGGGAACGTGGAGTTTTGGAGTGCTGTAACAGTTGTGGTCTCACTACAAGAAGTTGTGGGGACTAACCACATATATCCCATACAAAGATAAATTTTCACAGGAATATACTGTATTTGTTAGGTTTCCTTGGAATGCCGAAAATGGGCCTATATAATCAATTTGCCAAACCAGCATTGGAGCAATCCATTTTGCTTGACCTATAGGAGTGGTCTTGGAATTGCTCCTGTATCCTTTACAGAAATTCTTTACAATTTGCAACAAATTGTAAACCGCTGGAGGTGCTGTCTGCATGTGGTGGTCTCTCACTCTCTCTCTCGCTGTCCTTGCATTCGAGTGATCTCTCTCTCTCCCTCAGTGCTGTCAGCAGATAGTGCCAGAGCAAAGTTTAATCAATGTAGATTGCAGATTTGGACTCTCATTCAGGTTTATGTGTTCCAGCTTCTAGCTCCAGTTCTGGTTTTAGTGACAACTTTTCAACGATTATTGAATCAGGGCAGCTTAAAAAACCCTATCATATCCGCCTCCGCCACCGTTGCCAGCAGCCCATTCCACACACTCACTACTCGCTGAGTAAAATACTTACCCCGACATCTCCTCAGTACCTACTCCCCAGAACTATAAGCCAGTGTCCACTTGTGGCAACCATTTCAGCCCTGGGAAAAAGTCTCTGACTATCCACACAATCAATTCCTTTCATCATCTTATACACCTCTATCAGGTCACCTCTCATCGTCCTTCGCTCCAAGGAGTAATGGCTGAGTTCACTCAACCTATTCTCATAGGCATGCTCCCCAATCCAGGCAACATCCTTGTAAATCTCCTCTGCACCCTTTCTATGGTTTCCACATCCTTCCTGTAGTGAGGCGACCAGAAATGAGCGCAGTACTCCAATTGGGGTCTGACCAGGGTCCTATATAGCTGCAACATTACCTCTTGGCTCCTAAATTCAATTCCACGATTGATGAAGGCCAGTACACCATACACCTTCTTAACCACAGAGTCAAACTGCGCAGCTGCTTTGAGCGTCATATGGACTCGGACCCAAGATTCCTCTGATTCCCTCATACTGCCAAGAGTCTTACCATTAATACTATATTCTGCCATATCATACTTGACCTACCAAACTGAACCATTTCACATTTATCTGAGTTGAATTACATCTGCCACTTCTCAGCACAGTTTTGCATCCTATCAATGACCCACTGTTACCTCTGACAGCCCTCCATACTATCCACAACACATCCAACCTTTTCGTCACCAGTAAACTTACTAACCCATCCCTCCACTTCCTCATCCAGGTCATTTATAAAAATCATGAAGAGTAAGGGTCCCAGAACAGATCCCTGAGGCACTCCACTGGTGACTGAATTCCATGCAGAATATGACCCATCTACAACCACTCTTTGCCTTCTGTGAGCAAGCCAGTTAAGCCTTGCCTGGGGTAGCTTATCAAATGCCTTGCTGAAATCCATATACGCTACATCTACTGCTCTTCCTTTATCAAAGTGTTTAGTCACATCCTCAAAAAATTCAATCAGGCTCATAAGGCATGACCTGCCCTTGACAAAGCCATGCTGACTATTCCTAATCATATTATACCTCTCCAAATACACATAAATCCTGCCTTTCAGGATCTTCTCCATCAACTTACCAAACACTGAAGTAAGACTCACTGGTCTATAATTTCCTGGGTTACCTCTACTCTCTTTCTTGAATAAAGGAACAACATCCGCAACCCTCCAATTCTCCGAACCCTCTCCCGTCCGCACTGATGATGCAAAGATCATCGCCAGAGGCTCAGCAATCTCTTCCCTCGCCTCCCACAGTAGCCTGGGGTACATCTCATCCAGTCCCGGTGACTTATCCAACTTGATGCTTTCCAAAATCTCCAGTACATCCTCTTTCTTAATATCTACATGCTCAAGCTCTTCAGTCAGCTGCAAGTCATTGCTACAATCACTAAGATCCTTTTCCATAATGAATACTGAAGTAAAGTATTCATTAAGTACCTCTGCTATTTCCTCCAGTTCCAAACACACTTTCTCACTGTCACATTTGATAGGTCCTATTCTTTCACATTTTATCCTCTTTCTCTTCATATACTTGTAGAATGCCTTGGGGTTTTCCTTTAATTCTGCCCGCCAAGGCCTTCTCATGGCCCCTTCTGGCTCTCCTAATTTCCTGCTTAAGCTCCTTCCTAGTAGCCTTATAATCTTCTAGATCTCCAACATCACCTATCTCTCTGAAACTTTTGTAAGATTTTCTTTTCTTCTTGACTAGATTTATTATAGCCTTTTTACACCACGGTTCCTGTACCCTACCATAACTTCTCTGTCTCATTGGAACGTAACTATACAGAACTCCACACAAATATCCCCTGAATATTTGCCACATTTCTTCTGTACTTTTCCCTGAGAACATCTGTTTCCAATTTAAGCCTCCAATTTCCTGCCTGGTAGCCTCATATTTCCCCTTATTCCAATTAAAGCTTCCCTAACTTGTCTGTTCATATTTCTTTCCAATGTTATTGTAAAGGAGATAGAATTATGATCACTATCTCCAAAATGCTCTCCCACTGAGAGATCTGACACTTGACCAGGTTCATTTCTGAATACCAAATCAAGTACCGCCTCTCCTCTTGTAGGCTTATCTACATACTGTTTCAAGAAACCTTCTTGAACACACCTTACAAACTCCAACCTATCTAAACCCCTTACACTAGGGAGATGCCAATCGATATTTGGGAAATTAAAAATCTCCCATCACGACAACTCTGTTATTATTACACCTTTCCAGGATCTGTTTCCATATCTGCTCCTCAATATCTCTGTTACTATTGGGCTATCTTGCAATTCACTTCTCCAAGCATCCCACCCCCCACCTTCTCAAGGACCGATAGGCTCTCACTCTCTATCAAAAGAGAGAGAGAGAGAGGGATTGTTCGAGTACAGCGACTTTCATCTAACAGTAGCTGGTGATTAGCAAACACACTACCTGTTGTATCAATGTATATCTCCCACGATACTTCAGACAGTGAAATCAGCAAGGACCCGAATGATCCAAGGGGCCACTGCCCCAAGGGTGCAAATCTTCCGGGCCATTCCCAGAGATAGCAAAGATCAAGGCCACACAGCCTGAAGGACTCCTACAGAAAATATCTGTGAAATATTCCAAACACCCTGCGGGTGTCTGTGTTGTCACCGATAACTGGACTCAGAACACACACATTTACAGCTCAATCATACTTCATTTTACTTGTGCACAAGGAGAACAACATGGCCCCTGTCACTCATACTATTCTGAAGCCAGGACAGAATATTGTTGTTTTTATACTGATCAGTTACTGAATTTGACCATTTGGTAAACTGTGTCTGTTTGAATTTCTTCCTTGCAAAATCAATCATCATTCACAATAAAGGTGTAAAAAAGTCAATAGAACTGACAAGCTGACAACCAATGATACCTTGAAGCTAGCAAAGCAATTGTTCCTTGGTTATTGACTGTGTTTCACATTCTTCCATTATTTTCATATTTTGTCTGTCTCTGTCATCCCCTACTGTGTGATGGGAAGCTACGTTATTCAAATAACTTTCTAGAAAAGGTCTCACTTCAGAAGACCCACTTGACTAGTTTGATTGCACACTGCTGTAGTCATTCTCACCTGTCTTGTCTGCAGTAAGCAGGGGTAGCTCCCACACTCCCTCCTTTTTATCTGGTGGAGGACAACACAAATCTTACTGAATTTCAATAGCACAGAGTCTCTGAAACTCTGACAGGTTCATCAGGGCAATTGGCTGTTGTATCATAATGGTTGAAGCTGCTGTTTGGGCATCATTCCATCGGGTAATCTCAGGCAAGTGACTAAAATGAATGACAATCAGCAAAAATATGGCTGTCATTGCCTTCTGTATAATGGAGCCCACTGTATCATGTTTTCTTTTATGTTGACTTTGACTACCCTTGTCAGCCACGGCTGTGTCATCCTGTCTTTAGAATATTGCTTCTTCCTTGGGATGTAACTGTTCTGTGCTTTCTGAATTGCTCCCCAAAACTCCAGTCATCCCTGCTGGTGTCTCCCTTCAATCAATTTTGGCCAGCCCCTCTCTCCTGCCTCTGCAATTCCTTTTACCTCACTGTAATACTCATACATCCCTCTCAAATTCTACCATTAATTCTACGATATTATGATTACTATCTCCTAAGCATTCCTTTACCTTAAGCTCCTTAATCAAATCTGGTTCATTGCACAATATCCAATCTAGAATACCTGATCCCTCTAATGGGCTTAACCACCAGGTGCTCTAAAAAGCCATCTTGAAGGCATTCTGCAAACTCTCTCTCTCTCTCTCTCTCTCTCTCTCTCTCTCTCTCTCTCTCTCTCTCTCTCTCTCTCTCTCTCTCTCGGGATCCAGCACCAACCTGATTTCCCACTCTACCTGCATATTGAAATCCCCTATGACTATTGTAACATTGCCCTTTTGATATGCTCTTTCTATCTCCCATTGTAATTTGTAGCCTACTCTTCAGAGAACTGTTTATAGCTCCCACAATGGTCTTTTCACCCATGGATTTTCTTAAGTCTACCCACAAGGAATCTACATCTTCTGATCTATGTCTCCTCTTCCTAAGGATAGTTTTTTAATTTTTTTACCAAAAGAGCCATGCCAACCCCTCTGCCTACTTGCCTATCCTTTCAATACGTCTACCCTTGAATGTTAGCTCCCAACTATAATCTTCTTTCAGCCATAACTCAAAGAAGTCATGCCTGCCAATCTCTAACTGCGCTACAAGATCATCTACCTTATTCTGTATACAGCATGTATTCAATTATAACACCTGCAGTCCTACATTTGTCCCTCTTTTACACTGACTCTATTTCCTGAGGAGACTGAGGTCCTTTAACATCTGCCGGATGATGCTGAGGATGTTCTACGAGTCTGTGGTGGCCAGTGCTATCATGTTTGCTGTTGTGTGCTGGGGCAGCAGGATGAGAGTAGCAGACACCAACAGAATCAACAAACTCATTCGTCAGGTCAGTGATGTTGTGGGGGTGGAACTGGACTCTCTGACGGTGGTGTCTGAAAAGAGGATGCTGTCCAAGTTGCATGCCATCTTGGACAATGACTCCCATCCACTCCATAATGTACTGGTTAGGCACAGGAGTACATTCAGCCAGAGACTCATTCCACCGAGATGCAACACTGAGCATCATAGGAAGTCATTCCTACCTGTGGCCATCAAACTTTAAAACTCCTCCCTCAGAGTGTCAGACACTCTGAGCCAATAGGCTGGTCTTGGACTTATTTCCACTTGGCATGATTAACTTATTATTATTGAATTATTTATTGTTTTATATTGCTATATTTCTTCACTATTCTTGGTGCGGCTGTAATGAAACCCAGTTTCCTTCGGGATCAATAAAGTATGTCTGTCTGTCTGTCTGCATCTCATCCCACTGACTGCAATTTTGTCTTATCATCTCAATCTTGCTGACAGTTTGCCTACACTCTGCCTCTTCTTGTGAACCCACAGCCCTATCACTCCAGTTTCCCTCCACCTGTCAAAATAGTTTAAATCCTCCCCAACAGCTCTAGTAAACCTTCCTGCAAGGATTTTTTTCTCCCTTAATTTCAAGTGCAACCTGTCCCTTTTGTACAGGTCATTACTTCCCCAGAAGAGATCCTAATGATCTAGAAATCTAAAACCTTGCCCACTGCACCAGTTTCTCAGCCATGCATTCATGGCTTTATGGGTGGAACTGAGGAATAGGAGAGGTATGATCATGGTGGCATCAAGATTCATCATCACAGAGGAAGACGTTAGAAGAGCCTTCCTGAAGATAAATTCAAGGAAGGCGACGGGCCCAGATAGCGTCCTGGGACGGGTTCTCCAGGCCTGTGCAAGCTAGCTGGCTGGAGTGTTTGTTGACATCTTCAACTGCTCCTTGCTTCAGTCTAAGATCCCCTCATGTTTTAAGAAGGCAACGATAATCCCGGTGCCGAAGAAAAGCAAGGTGGCATGCCTGAGTGACTACCGACCTGTAGCTCTAACATCAATTACTATGAAGTGCTTCGAGCAATTCGTTATGGCACACAACAACCATAACCTACTGGTCAACTTCGACGCTTTGCAATTTGCCTACCGGAGCAACAGGTCAACGGCAGATGCCATCTCTCTGGCACCACATTCCTCCTTAGAACACCTGGAGAATAAAGACGCATATGTAAGGCTCCTTTTCATCGACAACGGCTCTGCCTTTAATACCATCACTCCAAATAAACTGATTCCTAAGCTCCGGAACCTGGGTCTTAGCACTCAGATCTGCAGCTGGATCTTTAACTTCCTCACAGACAGGACCCAGGCTGTAAAGGTAGGGAACAAGCTCTCCTCTACAATCACTCTGAGCACTGGTGCCCCACAAGGCTGTGTACTCAGCCCCCTGCTGTACTCACTGTACATCCATGATTGTGTAGCTAAGTTTCCATCGAACTCAATATATAAGTTTGCTGATGACACCACAATTGTAGGCCATATCTTGGGTAATGATGAGTCTGAGTACAGAGAGGAAATTAAGAACCTGGTGGCATGGGGTGAAGACAATAATCTATCCCTCAACATCAGCAAGACGAAGGAATTGGTTGTTGACTTCAGAAGGAGTAGCGGACCGCACAACCCCATCTACATCGGTGGTGCGCAGGTGGAACAGGTCAAAAGCTTTAAGTTCCTCAGGGTGAATATCACAAATGACCTGACTTGGTCTAACCAAGCAGAGTCCAATGCCAAGAAGGCCCACCAGTGCCTTTACTTCCTGAGAAAGCTGAAGAAATTTGGCCTGTCCCCTAAAACCCTCACTAATTTTTATAGGTGTACCGTAGAAAGCATTCTTCTAGGGTGCATCACAACCTGGTATGGAAGTTGCCCTCTCCAAGACCGGAAGAAGCTGCAGAAGATCGTGAACCTAGCCCAGCACATCACACAAACCAATCTTCCATCCTTGGACTCACTTTACACCACACATTGTTGAAGCAGTGCTGCCAGGATAATCAAGGGTAAGTCCCACCCAGCCAACACACTTTTTGTCCCACTTCCCTCCAGGAGAAGGTTCAGGAGCATGAAGATACATATGGCCAGATTTGGGAACAGCTCCTTTCCAACTGTGATAAGACTGCTGAACAGATCCTGACCTGAATCTGGGCCGTACCTTCCAAATATCTGGACCTGACTTGCACTACTGTACTTTCCCTTTTCTATTTTCTAATTATGATTTATAATTAAAATTTTTATTATATTTATTTTGGTTGTACTTCAGGGAGTGCAAAGTGCAGAAACAAATATCACTATGATGATTGTACGCTCTAGTATCAAATTTTTGGTGACAATAAACTATTTGTATTTGTATTGTATTGTATTTGTTATTGGGATTATATTATAGACCATCCAACAGTCTGCAGCATTTAGAGAAGCGAATTTCTGGAAAGATTGTAGCCTGTTGCAAAAAACATAACATTGTTATAGTAGATGATTTTAGCTTTCCACCTATTAGATAGATAGATAGATAGATAGATACTTTATTCATCCCCATGGGGAAATTTAACTTTTTTCCAATGTCCCATACACTTGTTGTAGCAAAACTAATTACATACAATACTTAACTCAGTAAAAAAAATATGATATGCATCTAAATCACTATCTCAAAAAGCATTAATAATAGCTTTTAAAAAGTTCTTAAGTCCTGGCGGTAGAATTGTAAAGCCTAATGGCATTGGGGAGTATTGACCTCTTCATCCTGACTGAGGAGCATTGCATCGATAGTAACCTGTCGCTGAAACTGCTTCTCTGTCTCTGGATGGTGTCTGAGATTCCCATACTGTCAAAGGACTAGATGGGATAGAGTTTATCAACTGTGATCAGGGAAGTTTCCTTAATCAGTACACCGAAATCCCACCAAGAGAGTGTGTGATACTTGATCTGCTGTTAGGGAACGAGACAGGGCAGGTGACAAATATTTGTACAGGAGAGCACTTTGCATCTAGTGATCATAATGCCATTAGTTTCAAAATAAATATGGAAAAAATATAGGTCCGGTCAGCAGGCTGAGATTCTAAATTGGAGAAAGGACAATTTTGATGGTGTCAGAAAGTATCTGGCAAGTGTGGATTGGGACAAGCATTTAATTGGAAAAGGTGTATTTGGTAAGTGGGAGGCCTTCAAAAGTGAAATTTTGAGAGTACAAAGCTTATATGTGCCTGTCTGAATAAAAGGTAAAGATAACAGGTTTAGGGAACTTTGGTTTTCAAGAGATATTGAGGCCCTGGTTGAGAAAAAAATTGAAGTGCATAGCAGGAAGGAACAAATGTGATGCTTATGGAGTGTAAGAAATACAAGAAAACACTTAAGAAAGAAATCGGTGGGGGGGGGGGGGGGCTAAAAGAAGGCATGAGGTTGCCCTAGCAAATAAGGTGAAGGTGAATCTTAAGGGATTCTACATATATGTTAAGAGCAAAAGGATTGCAAGGGCCAAAATTGACCCTCTGGAAGACAAGAATGGTAATCTATGTGTGGAGCCAAAAGAAAGGGGGGATATCTTAACTGTATTTACTCAGGAGAAGGACACAGTGTCTATAGAAGTGAGGCAGCACAGCAGTGAGGTCACGGACCCCATGAGATGACAATAGAGGAGGTGTTTGTTATTTCGAGCAAATTAGTTTGGTTAAATCTCCAAGTCCTGACAAGGTGTTCCCTCAGATTCTGTGAGAGGCAAATAAGAAATTTGGGGGCCTAGCAGAGATATATTTGCAAAAGGTGCAGTACCAGGGGATTGGAGGATAGGTTAGCTTATGTTTTTCCACTGTTTAAGAAAGGCTCTAAAAATAAACCAGAAAGTTATAGGCCAGTGTGCCTAACGTCAGTAGTGGGAATGTTATTGGTAGGTGTTCTATGGACCAGATATGAGTATTTGATAGACATGGACCGATTAGGGATAATCGGCATGGCTTTGTATGTGGTGGGTTGTGTCCAACCAATCTTACAGAGTTTTTTGAATAAGTTACCAGGAAAGGCAGTGGATGTAGTCTACATGGACTTTAGTAAGGCATTTGACAAGTTCCTGCAAGGGAGGTTGTTCAAGGAGGTTAGTCAAGAAGTTTCAGTCACTTGACATTTAAGATGAGGTAGTAAATTGGATTAAATGTTGGCTTTGTGGAAGAAGCCAGAGAGTGGTAGTAGATGATTGTCTCTGACTGGAAGCCTGTGACTAGTGGAATGCACAAGGATTGGTGCTAGGTCCATTGTTATTTGTCTTCTAAATCAATGATCTGGATGATAATGTGGTTAACTGGATCTGCAAATTTGCAGATGACACCAAAATTGCGGGTGGATTGCAAAGAAGACTATTAAAGCTTGCAGCAGAATCTGGACCAGCTGGAAAAATGGGCTGAAAAACAGAAGATGCATTTTGATGCAGACCAGTGTGAGGTGTTGGGCCAATCAAACAGCTGTTCCATCTCACTCCTGTATGCCTCCTCATCACCATCTGAAATTCTGCCAACAATTGTTGCACTTCAGTAGGATCAACCAGGGTAAGCCTTACACAGTGATTGGTAGGGCACTGAGGAGTGCAGCAGATCAGAGGGATCTGGAAATACAGGCGCATAATTCATTGAAAGTGGTATTTGAAGTACATAGGGTTGTAAAGAAAGCTTTTGGCACATTTGTCCTTCAATATGATAGACCTCAGTATGTGCGGTTGGGAGACTGTAGGTCTGACACGGTGGTCAGCAGCACAGGGGCGCCGCAGGGAACCGTACTCTCTCCGGTCCTGTTCACCCTGTACACATCAGACTTCCAATATAACTCGGAGTCCTGCCATGTGCAGAAGTTCGCTGATGACACGGCCATAGTGGGGTGTGTCAGGAATGGACAGGAGGAGGAGTATAGGAAACTGATACAGGACTTTGTGATATGGTGCAACTCAAACTACCTGCGTCTCAATATCACCAAGACCAAGGAGATGGTGGTGGACTTTAGGAGATCTAGGCCTCATATGGAGCCAGTGATCATTAATGGAGAATGTGTGGAGCAGGTTAAGACCTACAAGTATCTGGGAGTACAGTTAGACGAGAAGCTAGACTGGACTGCCAACACAGATGCCTTGTGCAGGAAGGCACAGAGTCGACTGTACTTCCTAAGAAGGTTGGCGTCATTCAATGTCTGTAGTGAGATGCTGAAGATGTTCTATAGGTCAGTTGTGGAGAGCGCCCTCTTCTTTGTGGTGGCGTGTTGGGGAGGAAGCATTAAGAAGAGGGACGCCTCACGTCTTAATAAGCTGGTAAGGAAGGCGGGCTCTGTCGTGGGCAAAGTACTCGAGAGTTTAACATCGGTAGCTGAGCGAAGGGCGCTGAGTAGGCTACGGTCAATTATGGATAACTCTGAACATCCTCTACATAGCACCATCCAGAGACAGAGAAGCAGTTTCAGCGACAGGTTACTATCGATGCAATGCTCCTCAGACAGGATGAAGAGGTCAATACTCCCCAATGCCATTAGGCTTTACAATTCTACCGCCAGGACTTAAGAACTTTTTAAAAGCTATTATTAATGCTTTTTGAGATAGTGATTTAGATGCATATCATATTTTTTTACTGAGTTAAGTATTGTATGTAATTAGTTTTGCTACAACAAGTGTATGGGACATTGGAAAAAAAAGTTGAATTTCCCCATGGGGATGAATAAAGTATCTATCTATCTATCTATCTATCTATCTATCTATCTATCTATCATAAATCAAAGTATCGACTACAGGAGATGAGTGTTATGTTAAAGTTGTACAAGACATTGGTGAGGCCTAATTTGGAGCATTGTATGCAGGTTTGGTCACCTACTCATAACTCCTCAGTTAATAACTCATCAGGAGTCATTTATAAGTTCGTGGCCTAAGGTAGAAAGAGATGAGTTATTAACTTCAAACTTTCTGCATAATTACTCAGAGTTGACATGCATGTGCATGTAACGAGAGCTGTATAACTCATCTCCTTCTACCTTAGGCCACGAACTTATCAATCACCCATCTATGGACATTTTCTGGAGGTTCAAGATCTGTATGCTCTACGACTGCTGGACCAAGTGTGTAAATTAGGAGGGGACTATGTTGAAAAATAAATGTGCTGACTCCTTCTACCTAAGGCCACGAACTTATCAATCACCCCTCGTGTGTGTGTGTGTGTGTGTGTGTATAAAAACCATATATAGCAATTACAGCATGGAAACAGGCCATCTTGGCACTTCTAGCATGTGCCGAACGCTTACTTCATGGGACTCTCATCTAGTCCCACTGACCTGCACTCAGCCCATAATCTTCCATTCCTTTCTTGTCCATATACCTATCCAATTTTACTTTAAATGACAATACCGAACCTGCCTCTACCACTTCTACTGGAAGCTCGTTCCACACAGCTACCACTCTCTGTGTAAAGAAATTCCCCCTCGTGTTACCCTTAAACTTTTGCCCCTAACTCTCATGTCCTCTTGCCTATCCACGTCAACTCTATCTAGCCCCCTCATAATTTTTAATACCTCTATCAAGTCCCCTCTTAACCTTCTATGCTCCAAAGAATAAAGACCTAACTTGTTCAACCTTTCTCTGTAACTTAGGTGCTGAAACCCAGGTAACATTCTAGTAAATCTTCTCTGTACTCTCTCTATTTTGTTGACATCTTTCCTATAATTTGGTGACCAGAACTGTACACAATACTCCATATTCGGCCTTACCAATGCCTTGTACAATTTTAACATTACGTCCCAACTCCTATACTCAATGCTCTGATTTAAAAAGGCCAGCATACCAAAAGCTTCCTTCACCACCCTAATCACATGAGACTCCACCTTCAGGGAACTATGCACCATTATTCCTAGATCACTCTTTTCTACTGCATTCTTCAATACCCTACCATTTACCATGTATGTCCTATTTGGATTATTCCTTCCAAAATGTAGCACCTCACATTTATCTGCAATAAACTCTATCTGCCATCTTTCAGCCCACTCTTCTAACTGGCCTAAATCTCTCTGCAAGAAAACCTACTTCATTATCCACAACACCACCTAATTTAGTATCATCTGCATACTTACTAATCCAATTTACCACCCCATCATCCAGATCATTAATGTATATGACAAACAATATTGGACCCTGTACAGATCCCTGAGGTACACCACTAGTCACCAGCCTCCAACCTGACAAACAGTTATCCACCACTACTCTCTGGCATCTGCCATCCAGCCACTGTTGAATCCATTTTACTACTTCAATATTAATACCTAACAATTGAACCTTCCTACTAACCTTCCATGCAGAACCTTGTCAAAGGCCTTACTGAAGTCCATATAGACAACATCCACTGCTTTACCCTCGTCAACTTTCTTCATAACCTCTTCAAAAAATTCAATGATTTGTCAAAGATGACCTTCCACGCACAAATCCATGTTGACTGTTCCTAATCAGACCCTGTCTATCCAGATAATTATATATACCATCTCTAAGAATACTTTCCATTAATTTACCCACCACTGACATCAAACTGACAGGCCTATAATTGCTAGGTTTACTCTTAGAACGCTTTTTAAACAACGGAACCACATGAGAAATACGCCAATCCTCTGGCACATCCCCGTTTCTAATGACATTTGAAATATTTCTGTCAGAGCCCCTGCTATTTCTGCACTAACTTCCCTCAAGGTCCTAGGGAATATCCTGTCAGGACCCGGAGATTTATCCTCTTTTATATTCCTTAAAAGCGCCAGTACTTCCTCCTCTTTAATTGTCATAGTTTCCATAACTTCCCTACTTGTTTCCCTTACCTTACGCAATTCAATATCCTTCTCCTTAGTGAGTACCAAAGAAAAGAATATGTCTTAAGGTTTGACATTTATACTGTTTTTTTTTTGTCACTTGGCTGACTCCACACAGAAGTGTTTTTTTTCACATACCTTTCCACACAGGTGGTTTAAAGGCTTCTGGGGACAGTTAAAGCTGTGAATACTGACTTCTGAGTACACAAATCTTCCAACTGTTAACAGATCAGTTATTTGATGTGCTATGTGATAGTATCAATCTGGTCTGCAAGTTTCCTTGGAAGTAAATAACTTAGCCAGTGTTGCCTGCTTCGATTCAAACTAAGTTAACATAAACCCATTGTCTGACACAGCATTTGTTGAGAAGACAGCACCATGCTCTGGGCCAATATCCTGTGTTCCAGAGAGAGCTGGTTGTTTGCTAAGCTGTCTTTTTAACTTCATTGGTTATTGCTTGCAAGTTACATTAAGGAATGGAGACAGCCTCCTGGTTATGACAAGAAACTGATCAAAGAATGTTAGTTGGAAGTTTAAGTTCTCAAAAACTCCCTTTGATCTTTATAAGCTCCCAGTTGCTATGTTTAGAAACCTGAGCTTGTCAAAAAGGCACCCCAGCCCTTGACAGTGAATTTCCATTGCATCTACATTCTCATCTAAATCATTGATGTATATGATAAACAACAGAGGACCCAGCAACAATTCTTTCAACACATCACTAGTCAGAGGTTTCCCATCTAATAAGCAAAACTCAACTTATACCCTCTGTCTGCTGCACCGAAGCCAATTTTGCATCTTTCTTGCTAACTTACCATGGGTCACAGGTGTTCTAACCTTCTGGACCAGCCTTTTAAGTAGGATCTGGTGAAAGGCCTTTCTAAAGTCCACGTAGACAATATCTACCATAATACCCTCATTGGTACTTTTGGTCACCTCTTCAAAACTCTCAATCAAATTAGTGATACATGATTTCCCACACACAAAGCATGCTGCCCATCCCTAATCAGTCCATGCCTTTCCAAATGCAAATAGATCAGATTATCAAAATCCCTTCTACTGATTCCCACCACGGATATTAAGCACTGGCCTATAGATCTCTGACTTGTCCTTAAAGCCCTTCATAAAAGAAAGCACAACATTAACCGCCTTCCTGTCTTCGGGTACCTCAGCTATGGCAAAGGAAGCTACAAAAGTCTCTGCCATGGCTTCAGCTATGCATTTATCCACCTTTTTGCACCTCAAGATCACCAAATCCACCTCTTTTGTAATGCCAATATATTTCAGGACTTCACTTCTTTCTTCCTTGAACTCCCGAGCATCCATGATCTTTTTCACAGTAAACACAGACAAGAATTTTTTTTTAGGACCTCAGCCAGCTCCTCTAGGTCCACATCTAGAAAACCATACAATCCGTATTGAGATGTATTCTTCCCTTTGTTTCTCTTTTGATCTTAATATACTTATGGTATGTTTTATGACCCTTTTTCACTTTATCTGTCAAGAATCCTATACTAATCCCCACGCATTCATCAGATTCCCTCAGATATTATCACTTACCACAGTTGAGCAATTTACCTGCCAATAGTCTGCACACCTTTAGGATATGTCGGGACCAGAGCATATTGAGAAACAATCACAGGGAGATACATTAACTCACCAGACCACTCCAGGTCAAAATTGAATTTGAGTTACAGGAACTCTAACCCAGTTTTAACCAATAGCTGTAATATTGTGCCAACCAGGAGGAACTGGAATATTATAATCACCCCATAGCTCTCCATTTTAAGGTATGTCCTTAAAAAAATGCATCAATTTAATGGTGACCTAAAGGAGAACTATTGAGATTCAAATTGACCGTGTTTACTAAGGAAAACTAACTTGCAACCATGTATTAGACTCATCGTTGGCATTTGTAAAGTGTGCAGTAAGTTCCTGATTCATTGTATGGAACTGAGATACTTCTTTTGATGACTGTCAGTATGACGATTGAAACATAAACAGAGTTTGGTTGCAGACTGTGTGCTTTTGGCCTTAAATGACATTGAGTTTCTAGATGTATGTACAGGAAGGTATGCATTATCATGAAAATGATATCACCACTACGTAGCTTATGTGGTATCCTTCAACTTTCAGAAACTATTGCCTACATAAAATATAATCAAGGTTCTACCACTGCGCTACATTATATTACAAGCTGAGCAACAACCTAAGTAGATCGCTGAATGTTGATGAGCAGATTTGCCTAGCTCTGGCAGTCTTGTGTAGGGGAGTTGATATATCTTATAGTCAAATGCTTAACTTAAACAGTATGTTCAGTGCAGAAAACTCGAATTTTGAAGAAATCTGCATGACTTGCCATCACTTAACATTTTTCAATTTTCTATTGCAATTCTGAAACAATGATGACAACTTTAATCTACAAGGAAGACCTATATGCTGACTGATGTTTCAACAAATGTAATCTTTATCACCTCTCTGTCTAAACAATGTTGACAGAGTTTCTACCAAAGCACAGCGGCTCCGGGTGCTGAAAATTACATAGCACGAAGCCAAGTGCCTGAAGGCGAGGGATCTGTCATGTCACACGGCGGCTTCTGAAAGTGATTGGCTGTTTTTCTATGCAGCTTTAACTCAGCAAACTCTTTTGTAACTGACCCAAACAGGTATCCATCTATGTCAGGTAAAACAAAGCTATTTCGGCAAAGTCACGATCCATATCGGGTAACTCTCTGTATAGTTCTACAGCCTAATTTTGCAGTTCTCATAGTTAATATTTTCATTATTTCTTATGACACAAATGGGTCCATTTGGCCGATTGAGGCTATGCCGTTTCTCAGAACAAGCCCACCAATCCCAATCCACCATTTATAACCTATTTACTCACAGAATTATGAATTATCTCTGGTTCCCTTGCCACTCGTCTGCACTAATGATAATCCATGGAGACGAATTAACTTATCATCCAGCATGCCTTTGGATGAGAGACTAAAGCAGAGTTCATGGAAGATTGCATGTGGCAAAACAGTGATGACATGCAAACTCCAAAGAGAAGAACACCAGAGGTCAGAATTGAACCTGGGTTGCTGGAGCTGAGAGACAGAGTACTACCAGTTATACTGATAATATAAAAAAATAGATTCTATTCAAAAACGATGCTTTACAGACGTGAAAGAAATTTAACATAATTACTTACAGGATGAAGTGTATGATTGGATAATTGCAGCCTTTTTGTTTCACTGGACTGAACTGTGGAAAGTTACACAAATTCATGTAGATTGTACAGCTCAGATAGGTCCATTTATTATATGAGTTAGCTCCCAAGTGATTCTTGAATCTTCTGCATGCAATGTTACGAATCAGAGAACAATTGAAAATTTGGCACAGTTTCTTCATGCAGCAGCAACACAGAACATGGCACTTGTAACATTAGACAATAGACAATAGGTGCAGGAGTAGGCCATTCGGCCCTTCTAGCCAGCACCGCCATTCACTGTGATTGAACAGTATAGCACCAGAACAGGTCCATCAGCCAAAATGTCTATAATGAACACAATGCCAAATTAAGTTGATCCCATCTGCCTGCATGTTGTCTATTTCCTTCCATTGCCTGCATATTAATGCGCCCATCTAAATGCCATTTAGACATTGCTATTGTATCTGATGACAGCATGTTCAAAGTTCAAAGTACATTTATTACAAAAGTGTGTATACATTATACAACCTTGAGATTCATCTCTTTACAGACAGCCTCTGACCAAAAATTACAAAAGAACCTATAAAAGAAAGACCAACAAACATCCAATGCACAGAAAGAGAAAAAAAACAAAAACACAGATCATCCAAACAACGAAAACAAGCAACAGCATTTAGAATGACAGTGAGGCCATAGACATGAAGCCTAGAGCAACTGGATGGAGTTCTTAACCAGAAGACCACAGTCTGTGCGGATTGGTGAAAACATATCCTCTTCGCTGACACCTCAGGGGTGTGTGCTTAGCCCACTGCTCTACACTCTCTATACCCATGACTGTGTGGTTAGGCATAGCTCAAATGCCATCTATAAATTTTCTGACGATACAGCCATTGTTGGTAGAATCTCAGGTAGTGGCGAGAGGGTGTGCAGGACTGAGATATGCCAATTAGTGGAATGGTGTTGCAGCAACAACCTGGCCCTCAATGTCAGTAAGACGAAAGAGCTGATTGTGGACTTCAGGAAGGGTAAGATGAAGGAACACATACCAATCCTCATAGAGGGATCAGAAGTGGAGAGAGTGAGCAGTTTCAAGTTCCTGGGTGTCAAGATCTCTGAGGATCTAACTTGGTCTCAACATATTGAAGTAGTCATAAAAAAGCAAGACAGTGGCTATACTTCATTAGGAGTTAGAAGTGATTTGGCATGTCAACAAATACACTCAAAGGCTTCTATAATTTTACCATGGAGAGCATTCTGACAGGCTGTATCACTGTCTGGTATGGAGGGCTAATGCATATGACCGAAAGAAGCTGCAGATGGTTGTAAATCTAGTCAGCTCAACCTTGTCACTAGCCTACAAAGTACCCAGGACATCTTTAGGGAGCGGTGTCTCAGAAAGGCAGCGTCCATTATTAAAGACCTCCAGCACCCAGGGCATGGCCTTTTCTCACTGTTACCATCAGGTAGGAGATACAGAAGCCTGAAGGCATACACTCAGTGATTCAGGAACAGATTCTTCCCCTCTGCCATCCGATTCCTAAATGGACTTTGAAGCTTTGGACACTACCTCACATTGTTTAATATACAGTATTTCTGTTTTTGCACATTTTTAAATAATCTATTCAATACACATAATTTACTTGTTTATTTATTATTATGTTTTATTTTATTTATTATTTTTTTTCTCTCTCGTTGCTAGATTATGTATTCCATTGAACTGCTGCTGCTAAGTTAACAAATTTCACATCACATGCCGGTGATAATAAACCTGATTCTGATTCTGAGTAGCCCACAGCGTCAGCCTTAGTTCATCACACAGTGGAGCAAAACATCATGGAAACCCACGTGCTCACAAGAAGGACGTACCAACTTCTCACAGACAGCGTTGGAATTGAACTCTGAACCCTGACACTCCGAGCTGTACTGTAGCATTCTCTAGAATTTGACATTTCCACCCTGTGACAAAGATGATCTCTCTACCCATGTTATGCCTCTCATAATTATCTACACTTCTATCAGGCTGCAATCCCCCTCCCACAGAAAATAATCCAACTTAATCCAGCCTCCCCTTACAGCTAATGCTCTCTAAACCTAATGAACTTCTTCTGCATCTATTTCAAAGCATCCACGTTGTTACTTGTAATGTGAGGACTAGACCTGCACACAATGCTGCAAGAGTGGACTAATCAAAGTTTTATACAGCTGCAAAATGACTTCTATATTTTTATACTCAATGTCCTGACCAATGGATGCAAGCATGCATAAGCCTTCTTTTCTATGGTCTACACTTGTATTCCACATTCAGGAATCTATGGACCTGCACCCCAGAATCTATCTATACATCAATGCTTATCAGGGTCTTGTTGCTTATTTTTCTCTTTTATTTGACCTCCCAGAGTGTAACACCTCACACTTCTCCAGATTAAACTCTATCTGTCATATTTCCAATTGATCTATTTTCTGCTGTTTCCTTTGACAGCCTTCCTCATTCTACAGTTCTATCTAATCGTTCCTTCATCTGCAACCTTAATACTCATCCCACCTACATCTTTATCCAAATCGTTTATATACATCACAACCAACAGATATCTCAACACTGATCCCTGTGGAACTCACAAATTATAAAGTTCCAGTCAGAATAATACCCCTCAACCTTTACCCTCTGACTTCTATGACCAAGCCAATTTTGAAACTGATCTACAAAGTCGCTTTAAGACCCATCTGCTGAATACGTCACTAAAGTCCATCCATGGCCTGCTCTTCCTACATTTTCATCTTCATCACCTCCTCATAAACATTGTTAAAATTTTAAGACATGACCTTTTCGGTACAAAGACATGCTGACTATTTACCAGTAAGTCCACCTTTTCCAAGTACATATAAATTCTGTCCCTAAGGATCTTGTTATTTTTCTGTCATGATTTCGAGTTTTTTAAGCAACATAAACACAATTAAAACTAATCTAACATGCAAGACAATAATGAAGTGGCTTCCTTTTGAAAATCAAAAGTTATCACTCTGTCAAGACATTAATATTGTGTGTGCTGAAATTTATTGTTTGGATGATTGGAGAAATGAAGAAATTTTCAGGACAAAGTATGTAAGACCATTCAGCATAGGAGCAGATTAAGACAGTTCATCCCATCATGGTAATCTATTTTTCTTCTCAACCCCATTCTTCTTCCTTCTCCTTGTAATCTTTCACACCCCGACTAATCAAGAACCTATTAACCTCTGCGTTGAATGCACCTAATAACCTGGTCTCCACAGCTGCCTGTGGCAATAAATTCCACAGATCCACCACACACTGGTTAAAGAAATTCCTCCTTATCTACATTCTGAATGGGCAAATCTCTATTCTGATCTGTACACTCTGGTCCTCGACTCCCCCTCTAAAGGAAACAGCCTCTCCGCATCCACTCTATCTAGGCCTTTCAATATGCAATAGATTTCATTGAGATCCCACCCACCCCCCACCATTCTTCTAAGTTCCAGTGACTACGGGCCCAGAGCCATAAAATATTCCTCATATAATAACACTTTCATTCCTAGAATCATTCTCATGAACCTCCTCTACACAAATCATGAAAAGTACCAATGCTAATAACCTGACAACATGCGTAAAAAGGTTACTGAGATACAGTTTTAGAAAAGTAGAATTCAAAGACAAGGATCTTGCGATAAGTATATTGAATTATACTTTCCTTAATATGTTTTACTTCTATTATAAAAACACTGAAGAAAGTGCAAAACATAAGAATACAAGAAAAGGCAGCAGGAGAAAACCACTCCGCCCCTCTAACCTGTTCTGCCATTTAATATGATCATGTCTGACCGACATCAGGCTTCATGTTCTGAGCTGCTTTCACATAACCTTCTATGTCCTCTTGTTTCAGAAATTAATCTTTAAAAATCCTCAATGATCCAACCTAGTTCAGATGCTGTTCATTAGGGGCACTCTTGTATATAGGTACACGCATAAAGGACAAATGGAGATCTATGTGGAAGGGAAGGGTTAGTTTGATCTTGAAGTAGGTTAAAGGATCAGCACAACATTATCGGCTGAAGGGCCTGTACTACGTTGTACCGTTCTATACACACACATACACATATATATAAATTCACTTTTCAATAGCAGTGTATTTTTCCCATTAGTAGCACTGTAATGTGAAATGCTATGTTTCAACAGCAGTCTGATAAATTGTGAAAGCCTAATAGATTCGTTCTGCTCTCAGTACAGATTGACTTACAGACTGTATTATATGTTTCATTAATCAAGTTTCACA